>NW_017307008.1:118926-138761 GCF_000935625.1 Nanorana parkeri
ATGAGAAGACCTGGCTCACAATTGGCGCTCCAATCCATCCCAAAGGTGTTCAGTAGGGGTGAGGTCAGGGCTCTGTGCAGGACACACAAGTTCCTCCACACCAGAATGGTCACACCATGTCCACAGGCCCGGATTCCCCACAAGGCCACCGAGGCCCGGCCTCGGGGCGGCAGGGCGCAGAGGGGCGGCACCGGTGTGGAATCCCCCGACGCCCGGAACATACAGTTCCGGGCGCCGGGCAGTAAGTGTGGTGAAGCCGTGTACGTTTACAAGTGATCTCAGCGATGTAGCCGAGATCACTTGTAATAGGTTTGCAGACCGTCCTCCCCCCGCACCTTACCTCTCTCCTCACTTGCATCGTCCGCCAGGCTTCGTCCTCCCTCAGCCGCCGAGTCTCTGCTCCGAGTAGCCGCCGCCGATGCGGTGAGCAGAGCAGCAGGGTTAAAAGTAACCCTGCCGCTCCGTGTAGTAAGAAGGGAGAGCCGTCCTCCCCTCTCTGCTGTCACGGGAGTTCTAGCACTGTCCTGGAGGTGACGGGTTCAATAAAGAGAACCTGTCACCTCCAAGGGCTATCACACAGGAGATTGTTAGCTACTGTGTGATAGCAATAAAGTTAAGTGGAAAAAAAAAATTGATTAAAAAATAATTATATCAATAAAAATTTAAACAAATAAAATCGAAATAAAAAAATAAACAGGTGATTAAAAAGTAAAAAATAATAATAAAATAATTAGAAAAAAACAACAATAATAAGATTTAAAAAAATTATAAAAAATAAAAAAAAGTAAACGATAAGATAAATAAAAATGTAAAAAGTTAAAAAAAATAAAAAAGTAATAAAGTAAAAAGAAACAATAAAAAAAATTAAAACTAACCATGCTGCCCTGCTATCTGGTTGCCATTCTCTGTTGATGGGGGGGGATCGGCGGGGAGGGGGGAGCATTGCGTAACCTGGCCTTGTGGCGGCAGGGAGATTAAATTCGGTCCTCGGTGTCCACATACTTAAGGATGCATTTGTGGAGTGGGAGCTTGTGGCACTTGAGTTTCGGGGGGATGAGGAGCGAAAAAGGATAAGTCCTCGTCGTTTAAAAATACACCTCTTTTCAAATGTAAATATATGTAGCTCAGGAAGACTTTGTTCATGACTGGGGTTCTCCATCCCCCCTTATTATTTTAGTTGCCACTCCCCGCACTGTTTGTAAGCTCTACGGCTTCCCATTGGGAAACTGGCACTCAAAACTGAACAGCATATTCAAGATCTAGTCATTGTGACGTTGCAGAGTTGGGGATGAGATGTGGCCTGGCCACCACCACGGGGTCATGGCAAACGCCCAAGATTCTCGAGATTCGTGAACCGCAAGCTTTAGCCACATACTTCCGTTGGGTACACCACAAAATTTGCAAACTTCAAAGTTTGAACAACATTTGCAGAAGTGCCTGCCAACCGAAAACATTGTTTATTTGCTCATCCCTATGCAACATAAAGGACAATAAAGACTGCTCGTAGGGAGCCCTCAGCATTCACATTCTCCGGCTCTTCAATACAGCGAGTAAAATCTGAGCAACTTTGTAAGAAATTGATTTCCTGTCCTCTTAATTCCTCCGCATCCTCTACAGGAGATCCAGCTTTATTTTTTAGCTCCACGCTGGGCCCAAAACAGGATAGCCAGAGATTTACAGCCAGACCTGACATAACCTGTGAATTCCTTTATCTCTCCCCTCCGTTCTGTCTAAAGAAAACATGAAATAGTTATTATTAGAGAACTTCCTGAAATGCGATCCAGACCAAATGGAAAGACTTTCCTGTCTCCGAAATGGCATCAGCGGAGCGATTGTTTACAGGAGTCCTCCTACTTTCACTCATCTGGCCAGATACGTCTGGCTCTTCAGCGGTCATAATGTATAAAGTGGACCTGTTGTAGAAGATAGTCACCCTGGTGATGCCTCGGTGACTGATATCACAATGGAACTGACTGTTACTGTATACTGTGACACATCAGGAACTTATTACTTTCTAAAAAGTCCAGTTGAATGCCCTTTGGGCTGATCTCGTGAGCAAAGGTCCCCCACCAGGGCTCTCCAGATCTTGAAGAACAATTGAATGTTCAGTTGAAATCAGCTGCATACATTCTGGGTGCATCAAAGGGTATGCAAAGTCTTCATTTCTTATGGAAAGCAGCCACGGGCTGGGTAGAAAAGCCTGTCCCCTGCCAGCATGGTGGAGCGAAGGAAGCAGTGGCCCCTCTGCATTGATCTAACATGCCCCCCTCTCTGCTGAGTCATAGCTAGAGTTCTCCAATTAGCAGGAAGCATGAGCTTTGCAGAGCTATATGTCTGACTGATATAGGGGGCATGCTGGACCTCTGTGAAGCAGGGTCATTCTGAGGCCGGGTGTCACCCGACTGCGGAGACCGGGTGTCACCCCGCCGCATGCACGGCCGTCTTATTGATGCCTCCCGGCGGCCATCTTGGTGATGGATGCCAGCAGAGAGAGGAGAGGATGTTCACTCGGCGGGATGAGGTATGCCGCCGGGTCCCCTCCTCTCTCCTGAAACTGTAGGGCTGTCAGTCAATGACCAAGCGCCCAACTTTTCAGAGGGAGTGACACCAAAATGACTGTCAGTCATTTTGGTGTCACCCCTCCATTGGTAAAAAAACAGGGACACCGGCACTCCAATAACGATGCAAAAGGACGTCTATTTAATGACGTGGTACAGCATATCACACAAGATGCAACGAAAGTTTCGGGGTCACACAGGATCCCCTTCCCCAGGAAAAAGACATGTGATGGAAGCACAAACAGAAACACATATATATAGCACAGAACCGTGACAAACCAACCAATCACAGAGCTCCCTGAGACCCCTCCATTGGTGTCACCCGGGTGCGGGCCACACCCCCCTTGTGACGCCACTGTTGCAAAGTATCTTCTATACTTAGAGCAAGGGTCCTTCTATGCAGCATTCCGGCTTTGCATTGCTGGATTGCTTCTTGCGAATTGGAGAACTCTATGATGCAGCAGGGGGCGTGTTAAATCAACGCAGAGGGGCCACTGCTTCCCTCTCTGCAGCATGCTGGCAGGAGGCAGCCTTTTCTACTCAGTCTTTGGCTTCTTTCCAAAGAAAACCCAACTGTAAGACCTTTGAACCCTTTTTGTTTTGGTGCCTTTGAAATGCATTTTGCTGATTGGGCTCTACGCAGAGACCTCGCCGTACAGTTTGTTACTGATGGTTGCTAATCGTTTCTACTTTTACTTTTTCTGCACATTTATTTTTTTCTTGTTGACTTCTGCTTTTCGCAATATCTGCTATCCTTTTTTTTGTCTGCAGGAGAACTGTTTGACAAACACGCCAGCTCGCACCACTCCTTGTTCAACACAGAGACAGCGGTGAACCCGAAAACCACTCTGAGACGTAGAAGGACCATAATTGGGTTCTCCCACCACCAGTCGCAGGATCAGGGAGAGGGCAAGAGATCCGCAGCTTCTGAGTCAACGCCCAAGAAGTCCACGCCAGGTTTCTATTTTCCGACCCTATTATTTATTATCTCGATGACATTAAAGAGTTAAACTTTAGATTTGTCTCCAGAATTTAGGGGCACGCGTCGGCCCCATTTTTTTGCCGGTAATATATATTATATTAATATATTGACTCTGTTTTACTGTGCCTGATTTTTTTTTATTCTTCATTGTAGTATATACTTCTGACATTGTGTGATCTGCAGTATATAGAACCCTTATTTATAAAGACAGAGGTGGGAATGTATCTAAAGTGGAGCAGACAAGATCAGAAGAAGTTGCCCCGTGGCAACCAATCAGCTTTTCTCTTCAGTTTGTTGAAAACAAAAGAGAGAAGCTGATTGGTTGTCATGCAAATCTGCTCTAGATTTTGTCTGCTCCACTTTTGATAAATTCCACACAGAGTGACTACAAGAATGACCTTAGGCTGGCAGAAATGATCCTATGCCGATAGCAATTACCCTAGGCTGGTAGGTATGGCCCTAGGCAGGTAGGATTGACCCTAGTCTCATAGCAATGACCCTGGGCTGGAAGAAATTACCCTCAGCTGACAGCAGTGACTATAGGCTTGTAGCAATGAACTTAGGCTAGTACAAATGACCCTAGGCTGGTAGGAATGACCCTAGGCTAGTAGGAATGAACCTAGGCTGATAGCATGGACCCTAGGCTGGTAGAAATTATGCTAGATTGGTAGGAATGATCCTAGGCTGATAGCAGTGACCCTAGGAATGACCCTAGGCTGACAGCAGTGACCATAGGCATGTAGCAATGAACCTAGGCTAGTAGAAACTATTCTAGGCTTGTATGAATTACCCTAGGCTGACAGCAAGGACCATAAGTTGGTGGCAATTAACCTAGGCTAGTAGGAATGACCTTAAGTTTGTAGGAATGACCCTAGGCTGGTAGGAATGACCCTAGGCTGATAGCAATGACCCTAGGCTGATAGCAATGACCCCAGGCTAGTTGAAATTACCTTAGGCTGGTAGGAATGACCCTAGGCTGGTAGGAATGACCCTAGGCTTATAGCAATGACCCCAGGCTGGGTGGAATGGTCCTAGGCTGGTAGGGATGACCCTAGGCTGGTCAGAATGACCCTAGACTTATAGCAATGACCCTAGGTTGATAACAATGAACCTAGGCTGATAACAATGACCCTAGGCTGGTATGAATGACCCTAGGCTGGTAGGAATGACCCTTTGCTGATATCAATACCAGGCTTCAGATCTTTCTGGTTGCCTTTTGTGATCTTCAGTGCACCGAACCCTTATTTATGAAGACTGCTGGAATGACCCTAGGCTCATCAAAGTGACCCTAGGCTCATAGGAATGATCGTAGGCTGA
The DNA here is from genome assembly GCF_000935625.1 of Nanorana parkeri. Classification (NCBI taxonomy): domain Eukaryota; kingdom Metazoa; phylum Chordata; class Amphibia; order Anura; family Dicroglossidae; genus Nanorana; species Nanorana parkeri. Next base: position 123,784 of record NW_017307008.1, read on the forward strand.
TTGTCTTAGAGCTGTGGAAAAGAGACTGCCAGGCTATTTGCCGAGTCAATATCAATTTTTCTCTTGTTGCAGTGTTCATTAAAAAACCAATGCGTTTCAGGGTTCCGAGTGGCCCCCTTCATCAGGGCTACAATACAAAATATTATAGTTCAATCAGCATTAAAGCTGAACTCCAACCAGCCTGTATTTGTAACCTTGTATTTGTAGAATTATCTCAGTATAAAATTATTTAAATTATTTTCTTAATACAGGAAACGTCAATGGTGTAACTACCAGCGAACAACCTCCAGCGCCCCCCGATTCTCCTCCTGCGAAATCAGAATCCTCCCATGGGAGACATCCTGGAGGGAGAGCGGCTACACCTCACCCTCAACAGCTGCCATTGAGAAAGACTTTCAGTGATCTTGGCCACATATTACAGCCATCAAATAATATGGACAGCGCGAGTATGATATATTCGAATCCCCCGTGCAATGGGGCTAAGGACTGCGCCACATCAAACTGGCAGGCAAACTCCTTTAACTATATGACTTCGTCGAGTCCACTAAAAATCGAGCACGCCCCTGTTGCAGAGCCCGCAAAAAGTTTGACGATGACCATGGCATCTCCCGGGGTTTGTAAAGGGACAGGCTCCTTTAAGATAAAAAAAGAAAACCTAACAAGGGGTCATAGTGGAAGCATATGCTTGAGCACAACTCTTCCAGGACACGGCATGGATCCACCAAAAGTTGAGAAGTACAAGGTCGTTTCCTGCCCTAGTCAGCAACTAGGAGGAAGCAGCTTGAACAATTCGTCCACCTTGCCAACAGCGCGCAACGAGTGCACATTCCGAGAAAGGTCACTGTCAATGCCTACAGACACCGGTTCCCTCTCTTCGGTGGACATAACCTACGCCGAGAACAGGAGAGGAAGTGGGGACTACGCTTTAAACTATCCCAGTGGGAGCTCCGAGGAGAGCACGAGTACAGAGAATGTATCCGCGGTGGTTGACCAGGACAATCAGGAACGTAGAAGATCTCGAAGCATCTCCTTGAGGAAGCCGAAGAAAAAGCCTTCACCTCCCGCACGTAGCGTTTCCCTCATAAAAGATGCGTCCGCACAGAAACTGCAGCCGGCGTCCACTATGCCAAAGGATCAAAGACCCAAAAGCCTCTGCATTGCCTTTGATAGCCAAGGGAACAGTTATATTCCAACATCCATGCAGGGCAATGCTACGATGCCATCGTCGAAAAGCATGCTCTTTACTCAAAATTGGAATTCCAGTGATTGCAAGTCCAACGACCTGCACAGGACATTGACAAGCTCTAGTTCCGTAACAGGTTTAACAGTTATAGAATCCAGGAAGATACAGGGAAGTTCTGAGTCCCTGACGTCGCTATACAATTCAAGAGCCACAACGCCATCACAAACTTGCACAGAGGTGGACTCAAAGCTGTCGTCACCTGGTAAACCTCCAGGCTTGATGTCTCCATCTAGTGGCTACTCAAGTCAATCAGAGACCCCAACTACATTTTCAACATCATTAATTCTAGGTCATTCTCCTTACCAAAGCCAAAGGGTAAGGCCCATGGTCCCTGAAAGGAAATCATCACTGCCAGCTGTTTCCCCGATTGATAGAAGTCCCAGTGTCCGGCAGTCATTTGACTTACCGCTTACTCCACCCACGCATCTGGATCTGACCAGTGGCAGAAATTCGTCAAGGAACAAAGTGAGGACCAGCAAGAGCCACTCCGATTCAACATTCAGCACTAAAAACCAGAATCAGAAAACAAGTCCGGTGCAGCCAGTAATGCCGATGGTCACTCAGTCAGACCTCCGCAACATCCGTCTCAGGTCAATAAGCAGATCTGAAACAGAAGATAACTTAGATATTGTAGACCACCTGGACGAACTGACCGATGAAGCCTTTCCTTTGCCAGAGAAGAAGACAAAGCCTCCGGTGGCCGAAAAACCACCGATGTCTAGGAGGCCCAACAGCCTTTCATACAGAACTTCTGCAGCCATGCCAGAATCTCCCGTGATGTCGCCCTCTTCTCCTGGAAAATACCTTCGAGACCAAGTATCCCCTCAGGACGCATACATGGTGATTGGAACTATGCGGCACAAGAAGAATTACGACTATGAAATGCGTATGGAGACACCTCCTTCTTTAGACCCCTCTCCACCACCCGAGAGTTACTTCCAAACCAACCAGCCAAGCGCCAGGAGCTTCTCACAGAGCAGCGCTGACGAAGATGACTATTACAGGGGAAGACAATTCCCAGACAGAATAACCCTACACAACTTGAGTTATATAGATAAAAAGAAAGTAAAGGTTCCACCGCCGATTCCAAAAAAGCCCAGCGTGTTACACTTGCCGGTTGCCAGTCCACCACCAGGCCAGATGACGCCATCTTCATCCGAGCAGAGGCTATCTCCTATTGTAACGTCAGATTATGGAGCCTGCGCGTATCCTGATATCATTGAGTTCCAGAAATATAGTGCCGAAGGATCCATTCATGGTGCACAACCCGATCTTGTGTCTATGGATGCCTATTCAGGTAATGATCACTAAGAGCAAAGGAATCTTTTGATTTTAGAGTCAAGCATTGCCAAGACCATGGGTTTTCATTGGTGTGGTTTGGTGGTAGAATTGACAGTTGCAAGCATGGGAGTGTTAATGGTCAGTGTTAGATTGAACTATATGTACTGAGAAAACATCACAAACGAGGCATTCACCTATCAGAGGTAGAGGGGATATTTCTTTAAATCATGCTTCGTTTTGATGATACCAGCATAAAGTTGGTACCGGAAAACCAGATTTGACGACTATTCAACGACCAAGTGGAGAAATACACAAAGGTTTGGTTAAAGGAGTAAAATATATTTACTCAACAAAGCCAATGATCACTTTGAAAGTGTATGCCCAGTTTACAAAGTGGATGTAGGTAAATAAGGCAAAGCTGTGTTCACTTTACATACCCAACCAGGGCCGGATTTACTCTCTCTGCTGCCCCAAAGCCAGGTTCCTCAATGTGCCCCCCTCCCTGCCAACCCCCCGGGGGTGTGGGGGCAGGGTTGGTTTTAATTTTTACTCATTTACATTTTCATTTATCTTATCTTTTACTTTAAGATTTTACAATTGTTTTTATGACATGTTTTTATTTAAATGTTTTATTTATCTTTCCCTTTTTATTTTTTATATTTTATTTTATTAATTTTTTTACTGTTATCACTTTTTTATTTAATCATATTTATCTTTTACATTTTTATTTTTTACTTTTCGTCAATGTTTATTTTAAAAAAATGTTGTCACTTAACTTTACTGCTATCACACAGGAGCTAACAAGCCCCTGTGTGATAGCATTTGGAGGTGACAGGTTCTCTTTATTGAACGGACGTTCTCTGCTCTACACCCCGTTCTCCGTCCTGAACTACCTTGCCATGGTCTCAGGTCCCCCAGAAGAGCAGGGGGCTCCGAAAACCACGGCGGGGAGGGAGGTGGGAAGAGGCGGCTGCAGGTGGTGTGGCAGGGGAGGACGAGCAGGCTAATGACAAGTGATCGCAGCATCGCCGAGATCACTTGTACAAAACGAGTTGCCGATTCACCGCTGTACATTTAGCCCGAAGCAGGACTAAATGTAAAAAAAACTACCCAACTGCATGTCCCAGGCGTTGGGAGATAGGAATTCCACACCCCTGCTGCCCATTTACTCCCTGCTGCTCCGAGGCCGGGCCTTGGTGACCTTGTTGGAAATCCGGCCATGTACCCAACCAAATTCCTATCAAAACTGGATTTTTTCCAAAAATTTGAAGTGGACACAGCTTTGCCTTATTTACAAACATTCACTTAGCACTACTATGGTAATCCATCCCTATGAAAAATTCAACAGTTTCCTTGACAGAGCCCTGCGGTACCCAATATAGTAGATCCTCTTCCCAAAAAATACTGAATCTTGTCCTTAGTTCGAGAGAAAAATCTCATTGCAGCTAGGTAGATATTGTTCATGCACTCCAATCTCAACATATCACAATGCATTTTAGATTCACGAATTATACTCCATACTGGCTAATCTTTAGAATTATGGCATGAACAATCATTACTTTTCTTATGTGTGTACACCATATAGCCATGTATGGCCAAAAGTTGGTGGACACCATCACACCTATATGAGCTTGTTGGACATCCTGTCCAAAATTATAGACATTATTATGGAGTTGTCCACCTCCCCTTTTGGCCATTGATATGGAGTTAGTCCCCCTTTGTGTCTATAACATCCCCCACTCTTCTGGGAAGGCTTTCCTCAATATTTTGAAGGCTGTGGGAATTTGTGGCCATTTGTGAGGTCAGGTACTGATGTTGGATGAGAAGACCTGACTCACAATCAGCATCCCAATTCATCCCAAAGGTGTTCAGTAGGGTTGAGGTCAGGGCTCTGTGCAGGACACTCGAGTTCCTCCACACCAAACTGGTCACACCATGTCTTCATGGAGCTGGCTTTGTACACAGGGGACAGTCATGGTGGAACAGAAAAGGGCCTTCACCAAACTGTTACCACAAGGTTGGAGGAGCACAATTGTCTACAATGTCTTTGTATGTTGTAGTATTACCAGAACCTTCACTGGAGACACCTGAACTCAATAATTTGGAGGGGATCCAATTCATCCCAAAGGTGTTCAGTAGGGTTGAGGTCAGGGCTCTGTGCAGGACACTTAAGTTCTTCCACATCAAACTAGTCAAACCATGTCTTTATGTAGCTGGCTTTGTACACAGGGGACCGTCATGTTCAGTAGGGTGGAGATCAGGGCTCTGTGCAGGACACTTAAGTTCTTCCACATCAAACTGGTCAAACCATGTCTTTATGGTGCTGGCTTTGACCCCTGAACTCAAAAACCTTGTTCCATAAGATGTTCCTATGTTCCCTAGGGTTGAGGTCAGGGCTCTGGTGTGGAGGAACCTGAGTAGCCTTCACAAACTGGTCAAACCATGTCTTAATGGAGCTGGCTTTGTACACAGGGGACAGTCATGGTGGGACACAAAAGGGTCTTCACCAAACTGTTAGAACAAGGCTGGAAGACCACAGTTGTCTACAATGTCTTTGCATGTTGTAGCATTAACAGAACCTTCACTGGGAACTCCTGAACTCCATAATTTGGAGGAATGTCTTCATAATTTTAACCATAGACAGTAGTGTAATGATTAAATCAGACCAATGGTCTGGACTCATTACTAATCAGTTGGTCTGGTCTAATTAGTTCCTTATCATCCTTAAAACTTGTTGAGAAGTAACTCCACTATTGTAATATTTGTGGCTATTGGTTTTACAGGATCATACGCAAACATGCCAGAAGACGGCAAGTGTGTATCAAGGAAGACAGCAGAGTGCATTACTGAAGATGATGACGAGGTGTTTGTCAGTTCACGTACCACCGAAGATTTATTTACACTCATCCACAGGTAAGCTCAGAGTGTTTGTTTCCGATACTATAATCAGAGATGTAAAAATGGCCTTTATAAAGTGCACCGTGAGGGCAGCCTCATTATACTATACTAATGCACAGTGGCCTGACTACCAAAGTAGGGATCAGTAAGGCAGCATTGCCTTCATTGCATTCAGCTCCTGTGCTGCTTCATCGCCTACTCACCCCACCGCTGTAAAAGAAGAGCATATGTACAGGCAAAAAAATAAAGAAGCATATTCAGTATATGGCTGCAATAAAGTGAAAACCCTATTCGATTTCAGACTCTTGATTTCCTCTAAGGCCTTGGTTCCCAACTGGTGGATCGTGACCCAAAAGTGGGTCGCCGCATGCCTTCCACTTTTCTCGGTGACTGACTTCTCACCCTCTCCCTATCCTCACCCTAGCGCAGCATTGTCTGTTCTCACACCGAGCAGCCATTCAAAGTACTGTATGCTGCTCAGTGCTGAGTGTCAGCTTGAGGTGGGGTGGGCTGGGGGTATGACAGTGAGGGATCTCCATCCAAACCTGCATTGCTTACAGCTCCCTCGCATGTCCTGTAGAGGTTCCTGGACGGGAGTGACATCACATTCTGGCTCCTGGAACCTCTACAGGGTGGAAGCTGTACAAGCAATGCACAATATGAATGGAGCTCCAGCACAGCAGCCCACACTGCCGTGTGTTCCATCGCAGTGCGACTTAGGTCGCGACTTAATGACTGGGTCCTGGGGTTACCCAGGTTAAGAACCACTGTTCCAAGGGGTCTATTTATAAACAATTTGCACAACCATTTGCCCTACGAATCTCTACGAATGTTCCTTCTGTGCGAATAGGGGCAAAAATGAACAATTCATAGCATAGTTTCTTTTCAATACAGCATTATGAGTACTAGATGGCACCGAGGAGCATAGGATATTAGTATTTATTTCCTATACTCAGCTCCATCTAGTGGCCATAATGTGGAACTTGAAAAAGAAAATATACTAAGAACGTTCATTTGCACCTCTATTTGTACAAAGATTCAATTCTTTATAAATAAACCCCTAAGAGTAAAGCAAGAGTCTGGGCATGGGTGGGGTTCACTTTGACACACAGCATTGCAGGAGCCCCAGGAGTTGAGCCCTCTGGAAGGTAGAAAAGGGGGAGATATCACATGCCAGACTTTTTTTTTCCGTCTTGCTTTCCACCACCTAGAAAAAAAAATTGCAGATGATCAGAAATTCCATTTTAAGGTCCTGCTGAGTGCTCAGCCCACACACAGCTGCAGCTGAGATTCCTGTGATCCATCAGAAGGAATGAGATATTATGGAGGAGGAACCTTATTTATTCTAGAATTAGGTTTTCCTTCCCTCCCAGTGAAGTCCCTCACTGGCACTGTTCAGTCTAATGTTTATTAAGGGCTCATTCGCACCATGTGCTTTGGGTAGCGTTGCACAGTGTGGGTCCAGCAGGAACAACAAGTACAAGCAACAATAACATGCATTAAGGAAATAGTGATTTGCTTGCAGTGAGCAGATTTGGGTCAAATCTTTAAAGAATATGTAAAGGAATTTGTTTTCATTTTGGATCTAGTAGGGAAGGGTTGGACTTTTCGTTAAGTTCTTATCACTGTCTGTACCTCCCCCCATGAAGATTCGCCCTCTCTCTTTGTCCCGATGACCATTGTCACTGAGACACAAAGTAATAGGAAATCCCAAAATTTTAGTTGAGTGTCACTAAAGCAAGAGGTGAAGGAAATTTCGGTTATCTGCTCCTGTGACAACTCTATAAGATGGCTTTTCCATTAACCTTTGAGAGTTTCTCACTCATTTTCTGTTGCATCGCCAGGATACAAACTAGGAAGTGAAGGGAAATCTCAGGTAGCAAAAAATAACCTTGTAGGGGTTTTAACGTTTCCCTAATTTATCTAAGACTATATTTAAAAAAAGGTTTTGGCTTTATATACGGTTTAACTTGTGTCACCAATGGAACATACCGCCCAACTTTGTAAGATGGGAAAGAGGGACACATTGTAGCATGAAGTATGTAGGCAGAGGCCACGTCTCCAGTCGCACGGTCAATTCAATGACAAGTTTATTTGACTTGCGGTTGACGTCCTTCTGACCTTCTTCAAGGTGGTTTTGCAATCCCGTAGACTTTTATGGGAATGGAAAACACATTTGATGTGAACAAAAGCCCATCGGCAAAGGCCCGTAAGGAACAGGAATAATCGAGAAATAAGGTAATATCTCCTCTTTCTATAGTAGATGTGACGGGCTTGTGCCAACAAGCTTTAGGTTTGAGGTTTGGCATCAGTTTCCCATTAGTTTGAGATGCCTCTGAGGTCATCTAGAATTCATTGACAGTGGCATTTGTCCTGCAGTTTTGACCTCCTTCTGACCTGCTTCAAGCAGGTTTTGCATTCCCATAGCATAGATGCCAGCATCTCAGATTTTCCGAAACAGTCATGCATTTTGGACACCAGTTCCAGTGGTGCTGTGTCCCACAGAATAATCTAGATGTAAGATAATATCTTATGCTCATTCTACAGTAGGTGTGACAAGCCTGTTCCATTGGACTTTGGGCTTGTGGCAATGGGATCAGTCTGACATCAGCCCATGCCATTGGACTTTGGGCTCATGGTGATGGAATCAGTTGGACATTAGTTTGAGACTCTTATGAGATCATATAGAATTCAATGAATGGTGCCTTTGACCTATAGTTGACCTCCTTCTGACTTGTAGTTGACCTCCTTCAGACCTGCAGTAGACCCTCTGAGCTGAAAATGACCTTCTCTTGATCTTCAGTTGACCCTCTGACCTAAAGATGACCTCTTCCTGACCTGCAGTTGACCCTTTGACCTGCAGATGACTCCCTTTTGACTTTCAGTTGACCCACTGACCTAAAGATGACCTACTCCTGACCAGCAGTTGACCCGCTGACCTGAAGATGACTTCCTCTTGACCTTCAGTTGACCCTCTGACCTAAAGATGACCTACTCCTGACCTGCAGTTGACCCTCTGACCTAAAGATGACCTACTCCTGACCTGCAGTTGATCCTCTGACCTGCAGATGACCTCCTCTTGATCTTCAGTTGACCCTCTGTCCTGCAGATGACCTCCTCTTGATCTTCACTTGACCCTCTGACCTGAAGATGACCAGTTGGCCCTTTCCTCAAGCAGGTTTTGCATTCCCGTAGACTTGTATGGAAATGCAAAATCTTTATACATGAACAAAAGCCCATAAACACAAGGACCCATACTTTTTTTTGTGGTTCACCTCTAAATTTTGGATATTACAATACTTTCTTATTTCTTCCTTAGGTCAAAGAGGAAGTTGCTGGGATGGAAAGACTCCGGAGACTCTTTCGGGAGCAGACAAAGTTCAATGTCTCCGATCAAAATTTCATACGCCACAAACAGTGACACGGGAACGCTGAGCATTAGCCGGACTTCTAGCAAAACCGAGGACTTTAAAGCCCTTCTCCAAAGGAAGGGCAGCAAAAGCAGCATAGGGGCCCGACCCTCGGCCGCCGAACTCCTTAAAACCACCAACCCTTTGGCTCGGAGAGTGATGAGCGAGTTTGCTCCGGAATTTGAGAAAAACGGCAACACCAAAACCTTGCCTAGAGATTGATTTGGTTTTTTTGGGAGGAAAGCCTGGAGATGACAAGAAGTGCAAAACTAAGTTTTGTATCACACTTCTATCTACGAAAATTTGTAATGGCCGTCGTACGCTGGAATATAGGGTGTTGGCAATGCCCCTAAAATAAGAAAAAACACACTTATTTTATTTTAAATGTTACCTGAACAATTGTCCAATGGGAGAACTCGGTACACCTGAAATAACTCAACTTGAACTAATTTCAGCCGAACGTCTCTGGAATACTATGAAAGGAATGATTTTTTTTTGTTTTTCCGAATAACGTTGTGCCAAATTTTAGACTGATATGCTACGTGTAGTAATAATGTGACATCCGCCAGATCTCTCTCCCGGAACGTTCATGACTCTCTGCATGTGATCCGGAAAGTGTTTTTTGTGCAATCGCTATGAGCTTTGCATTTTGTAGTATATATATATCTCTCATTTTATATTTATCTTCTCGCAGCCACGCGGGGATGAGAGTGGTGACAGTTGACCCTCTGACCTAAAGATGACCTACTCCTGACCTGCAGTTGATCCTCTGACCTGCAGATGACCTCCTCTTGATCTTCAGTTGACCCTCTGTCCTGCAGATGACCTCCTCTTGATCTTCACTTGACCCTCTGACCTGAAGATGACCAGTTGGCCCTTTCCTCAAGCAGGTTTTGCATTCCCGTAGACTTGTATGGAAATGCAAAATCTTTATACATGAACAAAAGCCCATAAACACAAGGACCCATACTTTTTTTTGTGGTTCACCTCTAAATTTTGGATATTACAATACTTTCTTATTTCTTCCTTAGGTCAAAGAGGAAGTTGCTGGGATGGAAAGACTCCGGAGACTCTTTCGGGAGCAGACAAAGTTCAATGTCTCCGATCAAAATTTCATACGCCACAAACAGTGACACGGGAACGCTGAGCATTAGCCGGACTTCTAGCAAAACCGAGGACTTTAAAGCCCTTCTCCAAAGGAAGGGCAGCAAAAGCAGCATAGGGGCCCGACCCTCGGCCGCCGAACTCCTTAAAACCACCAACCCTTTGGCTCGGAGAGTGATGAGCGAGTTTGCTCCGGAATTTGAGAAAAACGGCAACACCAAAACCTTGCCTAGAGATTGATTTGGTTTTTTTGGGAGGAAAGCCTGGAGATGACAAGAAGTGCAAAACTAAGTTTTGTATCACACTTCTATCTACGAAAATTTGTAATGGCCGTCGTACGCTGGAATATAGGGTGTTGGCAATGCCCCTAAAATAAGAAAAAACACACTTATTTTATTTTAAATGTTACCTGAACAATTGTCCAATGGGAGAACTCGGTACACCTGAAATAACTCAACTTGAACTAATTTCAGCCGAACGTCTCTGGAATACTATGAAAGGAATGATTTTTTTTTGTTTTTCCGAATAACGTTGTGCCAAATTTTAGACTGATATGCTACGTGTAGTAATAATGTGACATCCGCCAGATCTCTCTCCCGGAACGTTCATGACTCTCTGCATGTGATCCGGAAAGTGTTTTTTGTGCAATCGCTATGAGCTTTGCATTTTGTAGTATATATATATCTCTCATTTTATATTTATCTTCTCGCAGCCACGCGGGGATGAGAGTGGTGGTATTCACATTTGCCATACATGCGCAGAGACGTAGTAGGGCTCATCAAATCTATAAAGACGTCTTGACTTCTATGAACATGGCACTGGTAGTATTGGCTTGGATTGGTGAATATTATAGTACTTAGCAGATTTCCTTCTTTAAAGCTGAACTCCAGGCAACCGGCTACATACACAGACATAATACATACAAGGGAACTGTTTGACCTGCCAAAGGATTTGTATTTCTGTCCATCCAGTCCTGAGATTTGAGGCAGGGGACCTAATTTTTCTCTGCTGCAGTTAACTCGCCCTTGAAGGTCTTGTCCCTCTCCCCATCCTGTGATTGTTCTCTCCTACTATCAAGACACCTGATTGGCTCCTGGTGCTGCCTCTTCTTCCCCATTCTGCTGTACAAAGGATTGCAAGAGGCTGATACCAAGTCAAATGAAGGTACTTGCACTGCTTGTATTAAAACAATACAGACTGAGAGAGCTGAGCCAATTTGTGTGTTTTACATCTGCCTGGAGTTCAGCTTTAAATGAGCTGTTGGTTGGGATTCCCCATTATGGCAAGGCTGGCATCTTACAGATATCACATCTCGGGGATGTGGAATTTGAAGGAGGATGGAACAAAGGGGCCAGTCCTAAAAAGTTGGGCTGGTGGCCTCGAGTGGAGATACTTTACCATTCAGACATTGATCATAGCGGGACTTGCAGTTGGTGGCACATGGTGGACATTGTATAGATGTCTGCTCCCTATTCAGACCTCAGCATCTGGTAGATGGGAGTCTTCCAGCACCAACTTCCTATGAGGAACTGAGATGTCATGTGGCCATATGCCAACAGCTGCAAAGGCAGGTGATTCTGGAAGATGTGAATCTGTGCCTACCATGAAAGCAGCCACTTGGGTGTATTTCCCCCCCCCCCTAGGCCCAAGGGTTTCAGTCCGCTGGTGGGATTACATCTGCAGAGTTGTTTGATTGGACCTATCGAAATATTACCAGATGCCAGTTCATATTGTGTCAATCCACATTTTTCATTTTGTGGCCTTCCAACACCATGCCGTCATGTAACGTACTTTATATCTGACCGTCTTTACCACAGTATTCTCCAACTTTTGAAGGAAATGAACCACCAAGTGTTGATATTGCAGAGAGTAAGGGTTATATTTGGGCCAGCAGGTAGATTGTACAAACAGTCTATTGCCTTCATTCTTGGGGCAAGTCTCAAGTAGGGCTTATTGCCAAAAATATAGCACTTATGATATTTTGACCATTCAATAAAAAAAAATTATATTTAGGACACCCAGTTAATTAGGGTACATTTCCATGGGTTCCACACTATATGACTATGAGTTTGTAGGTCGTTGACCATCACACCTATATGAGCTTGTTGGTTTCCCATTCCAAAACCATGGCCATCAATATGGAGTTGTCCCTCTTTTGCACCTATACCAGCCCCTACACTTGTTGTCTCCGATGTCCATTAATATGGAATTGTCTCCCATGGCCATTAATATGGAGTTGTCTCCCATGGCCATTAATATGGAATTGTCTCTCATGGCCATTAATATGGAATTGTCTCCCATGACCATTAATATGGAGTTGCCCCCCATGGCCATTAACATGGAGTTGCTCCCCATGACCATCAAAATGGAGTTGTCCCCCATGGCCATTAATATGAGGTTGACCACCCATCTTTGCAACAATTACATCCTCCGCTCTTCTGAGAAAGCTTTCCATGAGCATTTGGAGGGTGTCTGTAGGTATTTGTGCCCATTTGTGAGGGCAGCTACTGATGCTGGATGAAAAGACCTGGCTCATGATGCACGTTCCAATTCATCCTAAAGATGTTCAGTAGAGTTGAGGTCAGGTACTGATGTTGGATGAGAAGACCTGGCTTGTAATTGATCCTTATAGCGTTGATTAGGGTTGAGGTCTGGGCTTTGTGCAGGACACTCAGGTTCCTCCACACCACACTGGTCAAACCATGTCTATAGAAAAAGAAAAGGGCCTTCACCAAACTGTTACCACAAGGTTTGATGAGCACAATTGTCTATTCTGTCTTTGTATGCTGTAGCATTAACAGGACCTTCACTGGAGACACCTGAATTCATTTGGAGAGGGGGCCATGCACATTTGGTCATGTGTGGAGATTTAATGGTCAGGTGCCCTTAAACCTATGACTATGTAGTGTACTTTGTGTTTGGTTTCTGCTGACCTGTATTTGCTGCAGGGTCAATATGACCTATTCTGTGCTGGTTGTAGGAACAATTTAACCCTAGGAGAACAGTGCCTACAAGCATATAAGGCCATTTAGTAAAAGCTCTAAAGGAAGGTAATGTGGCACGTGGTGCAAGGAAGGGCCCGTGATGAGGGGTTAAACCGGAGATGGGCTTTAAGCATCACTTGCAAAGTCTTGGGGTAGAAAAAGGTGATGGCATGGGAACTGGATAGAAGCACATATTATTGCACATGTAAAATCTCTACATGACCGTCGGTAGTGCTAATTGCTTGAGGAAACTCTTACCGATGATATGCCTTACCCATCCCTCACCAAAGATGAAGTCAATGGAAAGTCCAAGAGTGTGAAAGCTTTTTTAGGAAGGGCAGATATGGCGGGGCAGATTGTAGGTCCACCATTGCTCATGGTGAGACACCTGCCATAGCTATCGCCAGAGCTACACAGGATCATCGTTTCATAGGATCAACAGACACAACCCAGAGCCTGAGAACTTCAGCTCAGTCTTTAGATTTGGCTACAGTATTGTCCCAAATGCTCCTGGCCTAATTGCCCTGACAATCACAATGTTGTTCTAAACAACAGAAAATGACAAAGATACACTGGAGTTATCTGAATCAGATAGTCCTCCAGGACATAGAGTTCGGGGGAGGAGGGGAGGCGAGGTGTACCAATATTCCTTACCCCCTTGGGTATCCCACCGACCTGCCGATTTGAATGTAAGTGAATGGAAGTGTCGGAATGGCAAACTGTCTGAGGACAGGGTGATTTAAGTTTTGTACTTATATTTGCTTAGAAGTTCACAAAGCACGCCACCGCGTTTTGGGGTCTTAACGTGCCCCTTTTTGGGGGCTCATAAATGTAGCACCCTGCCCAGAACTGAGCAGTGGAAATAGCCTGTTTGTAAAGCAGACCTTTCCAAAAAGAATTAGTAAGGCATGCCTACACTTTTCAGGGGGCTTAACATATCCCTTCTAATAAATCTGGCAACATATATATGGATGGAGCCATCATCCCACATGGGCCACCTACTCACCCAAGCCTGTGGCTGGACAGTCAAGGAGCGGCAACAGACTGATGAGGTCATCCCTCTGCTCTTTCCTCTTGTTGGCATGTTCCTTGTCAGCTTCTTTTCATACAGCCCCCTTACTGCTGCCTTTCCTGCTCCCGGTCTGAGCTATGCGGTATAGGAGATTACAGAAGGTTGATACCAAGTACTAACAAAAGTTGCATTTTTAGAAATACATTTAGCATTGTGAATAGATAACGGCATTAGGTGATGCTTTTGTATCCATCAGTCTGCAGTTCAGCTTTAAAACGACCCTGCCAGGCTAAAGAAAATTCTAAATAGAAGAGGTGATATACTCAGCTATATGGTGGCCCGTGTCTCCTACCTCCCTTAGTTCCATAGTACTTTCAGGAGCATAAGATGTCTGTGTCCCCTGCCACGTGCATTGGTTCCTTCCCTATGGGACTCAACAGTGATGTAGCAATAGGAGGATGGACCAACAGGAAGCAGCAGGGGGCACAGGCATCCAATGAACATAGGGGAGGGAGTAGGGTAGGGGAAGAGCAGGAGAGCTTATTATAATACCTCTTAAACTGACGGGGTCACCTCTTTTCAATCAGCCCATTATTCCCATCGAGCCAAATTGTAACGTTGTTTCCTTTTCCGGTTGTAGAATCTTGTGATAGCCAAGAAACAAATAAAATAATAATCAGCACTGAGAGACGTACCGACATCACCACTCTACTGTAGCACTGTGCTACGACGACCCATTCCATACGTATACATAACGCCACACCTCTGTACAGCAAAGTATCTTATAAATATATATACATTATACATATTATATATATACAGTATATATATCTGGAACATCTGGATGTTGTATTTTGCATCTGTTTTGCGGATCTCAGTTCACATTGTTAATAGGGGAGCCTCGCAGCCAAGACGGTTATTATTTCTAATCTTGCTTTTTTTTTTTCCCCTGAGCCGATTCACGTTCGGAAAGAGAACGATCGCTCCGGCACGGTGAAAGGTTTTGGGTTTTCTTGAGGAACCGGCTTGTATATTTCTGGCTTGCC
>NW_017307008.1:138984-145662 GCF_000935625.1 Nanorana parkeri
TCCGAGGATGACAATGAACATAATTTGTGTATGAATCCAAATGTACGGATCCATATTGCTTTTTTTTTTTTTCTTTCATTTTGCATCAGGTAATAAACTGTATCAATTTACTAAATATATATTATCGGCTGTTGTTTCACTCTGTGCTCAGAGGGTTCATGGGACATCCCATTCTAAAACCATGACCATTAATATGAATTTGCCCTCCCATGACCATTAATATGGAGTTGCCCTCCAATGACCATTAATATGGATTTGCCCTCCAATGACCACTAATATGGAGTTGTCTCCCATGACCACTAATATGGAGTTGCCCTCCCATGACCATTAATATGGAGTTGTCTCCTATGACCATTAATATAGAGTTGCCCCCCATGACAATTAATATAGAGTTGTCTCCCATGACCATTAATATGGAGTTGCCCCCATGACCATTAATATGGAGTTGTCTCTCATGACCATTAATATGGAGTTTTCTCCCATGACCATTAATATGGAGTTGCCCCCATGACCATTAATATGGAGTTGTCTCCCATGACCATAAATATAGAGTTGCCCCCCATTACCATTAATATGGAGTTGCCCCCCATGACCATTAATATGGATTTGTCTCCCATGACCATTAATATAGAGTTGCCCCCATGACCATTAATATGGAGTTGACCCCCCATGACCATTAATATGGAGTTGCCCCTCATAGCCATTAATATGAAGTTGTCTCCCATGACTATTAATATAGAGTTGCCCCCCATGACCATTAATATGGAGTTGTCTCCCATGACCATTAATATGGAGTTTTCTCCCATGACCATTAATATGGAGTTGTCTCCCATGACCATTAATATGGAGTTGTCTCCCATGACCATTTACATGGAGTTGTCTTGAGTGGCCTTCACACCAAACTGGTCACACCATGTCTTTATGGAGCTGGCTTTGTTCACAGTGGACAGTCCTGGTGGAACAGAAAGGGGTCTTCTACAAACTGTTAGCTCAAGGTTGGAAGATCACAATTGTCTACAATGTCTTTGTATGATTTAGTATTAACAGAACCTTCACTGGAGACACCTGAACTTCATTATTGAAAGGGATTCCAATTCATCCAAAAGTTGGTGAGGTCAGGGCTCTGTGTTGGACACCTGAATTCATGCACACCAAACTTGTCAAACCATGTCTTTATGGAGCTGGCTTTGTACACAGGGGACAGTCATGGTGGAACAGAAAAGGGCCTTCGCCAGTTACCACAATGTTGTAAGTGCACAATTGTCTACAATGTCTTTGTATGTTCTATCATTATCATGATCCTTCACTGGAGACACCTGAACTCCATCATTTGGAGGTATTTCCTCATACTTTTGGACATATAGTGTATATGTAGGGGCATATGCAGCAAGACTCTATCTGATTCCGAGAAACTCAAAAACAATTTTCAGGACCATTTATTCATCGCTACGCTCTAATCTTCAGGCACTGCGGAGGATCTAGATTGCTAGTTACGTCTATACTGCCAGTGTTTAGTTGAGCTTTACTTTTTTTTTTTTTTTACAAGCCTGGGTACATGATATTTCTTTCCTTCAACAAGGAGTGGGAGGCGAACAGAACATTTTGATAGAGCTGTCACTGTAATTACAGTGAGAATTATTCCTCCTACGTTCACACACATTAGACTACCAGGAAAACACAATTGAAAATTGCATGTTTACTCAATATTAGTGCAAGTCAATCTAGAGTTTTTCAGGCCAGTTGGGAAAGTGGTCACAGAAGTAGTTTTTTTTTATTCCGAATGATCAGTGGGATTCTAAATGTCGTGTTCCTTATAATCAGAATGAATAGACATCCAGCAGCGGCCATGGCCAGCAGATACAGTTACATGGAAAAAACTGACGCGAAGGGAATGATGAGGAACTGGGGGGATGGCACTTGTGATAGCTTGCTCTTGCCACTGTGCAATGAATATGAACAAGCATACATGTGCACACAGTCACCCACAACCCTCGTTCATGTTCCAAACTATCCATGTACGGCCAATGTTCTGAATGCTATGTAGCCATACTACCATGAAGAACAGGTATCACTTGCTCCTATTTAATACTGTACCCTTCTTTGTTCTGTAAGGCCTAAAATATGCTATATGGGGATGTCTTCTAGACACCTGACCATCACACCTATATGGACCTGTTGGACCACTTATTCCAAAACCATGGCCATTATTGTGGAGTTACACCCCCCCCCCCCCCCCCACACTTCCCATTTGTGGCATGAACTTGCTGGTTTCACATTCCAAAACAATAGCCATTAATATGGAGTTGTCCTCCCTTTGCGGCTATACCATCCTCCACTCTTCTCGGAAGGCTTCCTCAAGATTTTGGAGGGGGTCTGTGGGAATATGTGGCCATTTGTGAGGTCAGGTTCTGATGTTGGATGAGAAGATCTGGCTCACAACTGGCATTCCAATTCATCCTAAAGGTGTTCAGTAGGGTTAAGTCAGGGCTCTGTGAAGGCCACTTGAGTTCCTCAACACCAAACTGGTCACACCATGTCTTTATGGTGGAACAGAAAAGGGTCTTCACCAAACTGTTACCACAAGGTTGGAAGTGTGCAATTGTCTACAATGTCTTTGTAGGATGTAGCATCAACAGAACCTTCAGTGGAGACACCTGAACTCCATCATTTGGAAGGGTTACAATTCATCCCAATGGTGTTCAGCAGGGTTGAGGTCAGGGCTCTGATGTGGAGGAACTTGAGTGACCTACACAAACTGGTCACACCATGTCTTTATGGAGCTGGCTTTGTTACAGGGGACAGTCAGGGTAGAACAGAAAAGGGTCTTCACCAAACTGTTCCCACGGTGGAAGAGCACAATCGTCTACAATGTCTGTATGCTGTAGCATTAGCAAGACCCTTCACTGGAAACTAGGGATGCACCTAATCCAATACCAGGACTCGTACTCGTGAAAATGCCACAATACTAAGCGCCAATACTGACACTTTACATTTTTATATAGCTTCGGCTGCCGTAAGGTCCGTGCTTGCTGGGGACCTCACAGCAGCCTGCTGGGGACCTCGTGGAGGCCATTTACAGCGCCGGTCTGGCCACAGATGTCATCCTCCACCTTCTTGCCGCTCACACAGCCATAATGAGAACGACCCCCCCAATGCCTGCACAGCCATGGTGAGACCGTGCCGGTCACACTGTCATGATGTGACCCCCCCACCCGCACAGCCATGACGAGACCCCGCCGCCCGCACAACCATGATGAGACGGTGCCACTGCACAGCCATGGTGAGACGCTGCACACAGTCCTGGTGAGACTGCACAGCCAAGGTGAGATCACACAACAACGATGGTGAGAACCGCATGCAGCCCTGGTGAGACCGCACAGCCATGGTGAGACCCCGTCACCCGCACAGCCATGAGGAGACCCTGCCACTGCACAGCCATGGTGAGACGCTGCACACAGTGCTGGTGAGACCTCACACAGCCCTGGCGAGACCGCACAGCCATGGCGAGACCGCACAGCCATGGCGAGACCGCACGCAGTGTTGTGATAACTTTTTAAAAATCCAGCAAGAGAACTGTAGGGTGAAGGAGGTGCGGACAAGGTTGAGTCAAACAGCTCTTTATTTGTTGAGGAAACCCAAAACCGTCTCTCCTTTCCCTTGTATGGTGGTCTGTATATAAAGCAAACCTCATGCTGCCTCCAAGAACACATTCTAATACTATTTTTACATGCACACCATCTACTGATGTCCTCCTGAGGCATGGATCCTTCTAGAGCAACCCCCAGCAGATCCACATATCTACCAAAATTCTGATCCTGTGCTCCACCGACATATCTTGTCCTGTGCATTGGGCCATTGGCACACATGCACACCATCTTCTGATGCCTCCAAAAGATCTAAATATCCACCAAAATTCTGATCCAGCTCTCCACCAACATCTCAGTCTGCTGGATTGACTCTATGTCAGCTACTCCTCACTCTGCAGGACATCCATTGATGAAGGATCCCGTGATCTCCTGAGGCCGGAGAAGGAGGAACTTCTAAACTTCACCTCTTGGTTCTCTAAGTTACACTGTGGAGGTGACCTATTGTAGGTGACTTATAGGTAATGCGTTTGTACAGAAGGGTGAGCCAAGAACAGGGCAGCCAAGACCATCATGGTGTCCATATCCAACCCTACCAGCAGTGGCGGAACTACCAGGGTCGCAGAGGTCGCGGCCGCGACCGGGCCCTGGAGTTCGGCCACTTGGAGGGGGCCCAGGACAGGAGGAAGGGGCCACTGGTGACCGCTGATTACCAGTCCCGGGACCTCTTCCTCCCGTCCTGGACCCTACATGCTTCACGCTGCTCCCCTCATCTTGTTCCGGGCGCAGCGTGAAGCATCATCCAGCCGGGCAGCAGCCAATGAGAGGGAGCAGTGTAATCCCCGCCCCCTCATCACACAGAACTGCCGCCGAGTGCCGAATAGAGCTGCTGCGGACACGAAGGGGGAGACAGGGAGCTGGAAGTATCAAGGAAGGTGACATGGGGTCCGGGAGCAGAACGGAATGAAGGGGGAGATAATGGGGAGATGAAAGAGGACAGTGTTTTTTTTTTCTTTCCTTGTCTAAATTTTGTTTAAATCTTAAACAAATTAAAAAAAAAATCTGAGGTCACTAGTTACGCCACTGCCTACCAGCCACCATGCCAATGCTATGATGGACAGAGCAAGCTGGCCTTCAACTCGGCACCAAGAGAGTGAATGTCAGGACAGAGAAAAGTCACCTCCAGAACCAAGAGATGAAGTCTAGAAGTTCTTCCTTTCTCTGGCCTCAGGTGTAGTGAGGGGCTCGGGCGTGTTTGCAGCTCCACGTGCCGAGCCCGCCGGAAAGCTGGCAGCGCCAATCACAGGCACGGAGACATTTCCCGATCTCTGCAGCTGCGGACCGGGACAATGTCTCAGTACCGGTGATTGGCGCTGTCAGCTTTCCGGCGGGCTCGGCACGTGGAGCTACGAACACGCCCGAACCCATCACTACTCAGGAGACCATGGGATCCTTCATCAATGGATGAGGAATAGCTGACCTAGAGTCAATCCAGCAGATTGATATGAAGAGATGTTGGTGGATCAGAATTTTGGGAGATATTTAGATCTGTTGATGGTGTGCACGCATGCCAACACACGGCACAAAGGTTATCTCCAACCACTTGTGCGTGCACACACATTTGCACGAGCACACTAATCCACGTGAGAACGTTGTGTTGATGCATGGGCACGCAGGCACACCGACTTGCATGCCTGATTTCAGGCTTGGCTTCCAGATGGCCTACATAAGGAACAGAGCTGGGCTAGGAAGTCATCAGGTGTCCTGTGACCTGAACCGATCTGATTATGCATTGATGACTTGGTTTTCCTCTGGACCTGTCTCTGCCCTGATGTCCTATTTTATATGACGCGGTCTTCATTTGCCCGCCCGTTGCCGACTTGGCTGGTTCCCGACCGCGGCTTATCTCTGCTGACTTGCTGTTGTGACCTCGGCCTGCCTCTTGACCATCATGAAGGGGTTAATATAGCTGAGGGCAGCTAGTAATGAAGGGGTTAATAGACGCTGTTTGTAATGAAGGGGTTAATAGACGCTGTTTCTAATGAAGGGGCTAAAAGATGCTGCTGGTAATGAAGGGGTTAATAGATGCTGCGAGTAATGAAGGGGTTAATAGGCGCTGCTGGTAATGAAGGGGTTAATAGATGCTGCGAGTAATGAAGGGATTAATAGGCGCTGCTGGTAATGAAGGGGTTAATAGATGCTGCGAGTAATGAAGGGGTTAATAGGCGCTGCTGGTAATGAAGGGGTTAATAGATGCTGCGAGTAATGAAGGGGTTAATAGGCGCTGCTGGTAATGAAGAGGTTAATAGATGCTGCGACTAATGAAGGGCTTAATATACGCTGTTTGGAATGAAGGGGCTAAAAGATGCTGCTGGTAATGAAGGAGTTAATAGGCGCTGCTGGTAATGAAGAGGTTAATAGACACTGATGCTGGCAATGAAGGAGTTAATGGAAGCAAATGGCAGAATGGAGACTTCCAGTAATGAAGGGGTTAATGGTAAAATTGGGTTAATACAAATAAGTTCTAGCAATGAAGGGGTTAATGGAATGGTGCCTGCCAGTGTAAGAAGGGGTTAACAGTAAGGACGAAGACTGCTGGCAATTAAAGGGTTAATGGGAGATGCTGGTAACACAGGGTGAACGGAATGCAGCCTGCTGGTAATGAAGGGGTTAATGGAGCTGGAGCTGCCAGTGTATAAGGGGTTAATGGAATGTGAGTGGGCGGTAAGGAAGGGGTTAATGGAAGCTGCTGGTAGAGGGGTCACTGTTATCTACCAGGAATGAAGAGGTTAATGGAAGAGGCATGGGTGGGCGGGGCTATCAGTGTTCTCGTACAGTGGAGAGGATGTCTGGCCTCGCCCCCCACACGGGTCACGTGATGATGCAAGGTCCCGCACACGTGATGATAATGCTGTATTAGGGTGCTTCCGCCTGGGTTCTTCTCACTTCCGGTCCGGTGTCTCCAGCTGCCATGCCTCCGAAGGGGAAAGGAGGGAAGGGAGCCAAAGGTGAGTAGAGCCGGAGATGTGTGACGTCATCCTGATCCTCACTGCACCGCGGGGAATTATAGAGATCCTGTCATTCTGCACAGGCC
>NW_017307008.1:145816-146082 GCF_000935625.1 Nanorana parkeri
CAGTGACAACGCCAACAACTACTCTCTGCTCTGACAGAGATCTCACCAGAATAGCCCCTGTCAGCTGACATTATAGTGCATAGGGAGCCATGACAACTAGACCCGAGCACTGTCACATCCCCCCACAAGAAGAATAGAGGAGATTGGGGACTGAAGTGTCACATGGCCTGATGACAGCTTTAGTGTTTTGTTTTTTGGGCCACTGTTTTGTTAGTAGGGGCGGGTCATGGGGGGAGGGGCCCCGGGATTGTCCTTAAAAAAAAAAA
>NW_017307008.1:146207-148187 GCF_000935625.1 Nanorana parkeri
CACCTGCAGTGAATGTTTGGTTGGAAGCTGCTATCGGTGGTGGTGGTGTGTGAAGTAGGAGGCGGTGCAGCTGTATCTGTTCTAAATAAATTGTGTGTTCTCAGGTGGAGGCGGAGCTGCTGCTGCTGGAAGTGACGCCGCAGACAAGAAGGCTCAGACGCCAAAAGGTGGAAATGCTGTCAAGGTAAAATCGTCTTTGAATGGAGACCTTGTGATAGAGGCGTGGCCAGAACTGTCCCATAGAGATCCCTGAGAACATGGGGGGAGGGGAGGGCTATCACTCCCATCATCAGTGAACACCATGGGGGGAGGGGCTATCACTCCCATCATCAGTGAACACCATAGTATAGTGCGGTGACAGGTCCTCTTTAGAGAGACATCAGGGGTCTCAGAAAGTCTCCCATCTGCTGCTTGCCAAGTCACTGCCGCTGGGATTCTGTCAGTTTTAGTTGGCGCATCCTTTGTGAAGATCTGCCCCACCCCCATCAACAGGTTGGCAGCAGACTTGCAGTGACACAAAAAATTGGGGCGGCCCTGTCTACAGACCCACCCCCCAATATCACACTAGTCCCAAGGAAACATGGGGCATGGAGGTGACATACAGCTGCTCACCGGACCCTCTTGCTGGCGTCCGGCCACAGCAAGACTGTGACACTTGTGATGTCCCAAGTACAGCACACTGCAGCTCACAGCTAGAAAAGGAAATGGGGGGAGGGGGGAATCAACAATGTTATGAAATGGTGTCTGGATCCCGGCGGGTTCACCTTTTAAGCATTGGTCTTGTACTGTGAGTGAAGTATTCCAGAAGGTTTATTGTTTGGTGCGTTTTGTTTTTCAGGTGAGACACGTCCTGTGTGAAAAGCATGGAAAAGTCATGGAGGCCATGGAGAAGCTGAAATCCGGAGTGAGGTTTAGTGAAGTGGCGACTCAGTACAGTGAGGATAAGGCCAGGCAAGGGGTAGGTGACGGCTTCAGGGTGTATGTTGTTATAAAAGGGAACCTGTCCCTTGACCCTCAAGGCATTGATCAGAAGGAGATGGAGAGATACAAAGTAACATTGTATATAAACATTGATCAGAGGGGAGATAGAGATACAAAGTAACATTGTTTATAAACATTGATCAGAGGGGAGATAGAGATACAAAGTAACATTGTTTATAAACATTGATCAGAGGGAGATAGAGAGATACAAAGTAACATCGTTTAGAAACATTGATCAGAGAGGATAGAGAGATACAAAGTAACATTGTATATAAACATTGATCAGAAGGAGATAGAGAGATACAAAGTAACATTGTATATAAACATTGATCAGAGGGGGAGATAGAGAGATACAAAGTAACATTGTTTATAAACATTGATCAGAGGGGAGATAGAGAGATACAAAGTAACATTGTATATAAACATTGATCAGAGGGGAGATAGAGAGATACAAAGTAACATTGTATATAAACATTGATCAGAGGGAGATAGAGAGATACAAAGTAACATTGTATATAAACATTGATTAGAGGGAGATAGAGAGATACAAAGTAACATTGTTTATAAACATTGATTAGAGGGAGATAGAGAGATACAAAGTAACATCGTTTAGAAACATTGATCAGAGAGGATAGAGAGATACAAAGTAACATTGTATATACACATTGATCAGAGGGGGAGATAGAGATACAAAGTAAAACTGTGTATAAACATTGATCAGAGAGGAGATAGAGATACAAAGTAACATTGTTTATAAACATTGATCAGAGGGGGAGATAGAGAGATACAAAGTAACATTGTTTATAAACATTGATCAGAGAGATACAAAGTAACATTGTTTATAAACATTGATTAGAGGGAGATAGAGAGATACAAAGTAACATCGTTTAGAAACATTGTTCATTTTTTGCAAGACAATATCACAAAAAGCCTTGTTCATCCTGAAAAAAATACACATAACTTTATTATCATAAACAATCACAAATGTATTGTCTATTC
>NW_017307008.1:148233-149293 GCF_000935625.1 Nanorana parkeri
GAGAGGCTCGATGGTGGGACCTTTCCAGGAGGCGGCGTTTGCTCTCCAGGTCAGCACCATGGACAAACCAGTGTACACCGATCCTCCCGTAAAAACGAAATTTGGATATCACATCATCATGGTGGAAGGGAGGAAGTGAGAGCTCATTTTATCAGTAATCTACGGCCCGGATAGTACGATTATATTCATGTTCAGTGAAAGGACAATCGAGCGCTTTTTATCTCGTCACCTCCATAACATTTGTGTCATGACATAAGCTGTATGTCCCGGGCCTGACTCACGAGGGTAAGGACCCCAGATGGGGTGACGACAACTTAAAATAAAACACTTTCCCATCTTCAGAATTCCATCCAGAGAAAACAAAATACAAATAACATACAAAGCAGATTCTGATTTCCCTCTTCAAAGGAAACAATGACTTCCCGACTCCTGATGACATCTGATCGGCTTAAAGTCATTTGCAGATATAACCAGGAAAACGTTATCGCAGTTTCCCATTTTTTTCCCGGCTGGAAATTAAAGCCTTTTTTTTTTTTTCCTAAGTGTGTGTATTTGCCGTTTTATTTATGTTTGTTATACAACCTTACACATGAATCCGGCCCGCCATGCTCCCTAATTTAAAGTGAACCTGCCTCCGGTGTGCCCACCTTCGCTGCTGGGATGCCTAATTGGAACCTCGTGATTCCATGAAGTGCCCATGGGTGAGGTGGGGGTTGGGAACCCTTCCCTAGTGCTGGGATCTCGAGGGGGGCCAGTTCCTCCTGATTTGAATGGTCTAGCTGGTCAGGCCACGGACTGGGGGTACCAGAGTAGCACTATGGGTTGGGACCCCACTGTGTGAAATGACTCGGCATGCCTTTTTGGGCCTAGGCCTATCGGGTAATTTTTTTTTTTTATACCAAGTCCATAGGCCCAGCCATTTTCTTGCACATTGACACTTATTTTTCTCTTTTGCGCCACCTTTTCACTTCATGGCGGAAAGGCGCGGGTCTTTGGGCCTACCATGAACTCTAGTGGGAGGATGTGAGGCCATCAGGTTCCTTCCTCCCCTGAACCTGGG
>NW_017307008.1:149735-180646 GCF_000935625.1 Nanorana parkeri
CCCAACCTAGTACTCATTGGTCGGCTGTAACTGACCATTAGGAGAGGAGTTTCTAGATCACTTCCCACCTTTTATAGAGTTGAGGAGAGGAGCAGGTTCTGTAGTACTGCCCGAGGGTGACAACACCTCTCCTCCATAGAAACAGTCTGTTGAGTAAATGTTGTCATTGTAGGACAGGAAGCGCGCTACTGGCAGGATCACCAGGGGAAAATAAAGTCAATTAAAAGATAAAACTAAAGCAGCCGCCACATCTGAGGACTGGAAGCTGCAATGTATGACATTGTTATCCTTGGGTTTGGATACACTTGGTTATGATCAGAAGCCGCCGTGCACCTGCAAAGGGTTGACGTGGGGGCACTCGGCTAATGACTGCTGAACGTGGTCCTCGTCAGAACATCTTTCAGACGTTTGCGGTCCTTTTGGCGTTCCTCATTTCGGAGAATAAAAGATTAAAAAGAATATGAATAATCATGGTGTCGGCGTGTAGCACTGCGGTGAATACGGATTTACTTTCCTGCTCGCTGGCGGTTTGCGGTGCAGTCAATGAACATTTATAAGGACTGTTGGTCTGGCGTTAGCTGCGGATTCTGCCGGTTGCCTGGCGACTGGAAACACCACCCCACTGCTCACATATACAGGGAAGGGGCCGCGGTGCAATGAGCGGCGCTGGAATAAGGAAAGGTGATCGCTGGTGTGACGGCATTCTACATGCTGAAGTTTAATCTGCATACATTTTGCCCTCAAAGTGAAATCAGAGGAAGCCATTTCAGTGCAGGAGAGGAGCCGGTACAACTGTGCAAGACTGAAGGAAAGGCCGGAGGACGGATAGAAGAATGAAGGGGAAGGCTGGAGGTCAGGTAGAAGACTGAAGGGGAGGTCTGATTGGAGGCTGGAGGTCAGATAAAAGACTGAAGTGGAGGTCATATAGAAGACTGAAGGGGAGGTCAGATAGAAGACTGAAGGGGAGGCCAGAGGTCAGATAGAAGGCTGAAGGGGAGGACGGAGGTCAGATAGAAGACTGAAGGAGAGGTCATATAGAAGACTGAAGGGGAGGCCGGAGGTCAGATAGAAGACTGAAGGGGAGTTCTGTGATCTGTGCAGCAGTACTGTAAGCCCCGGCAGCTGTGATCGCGCCTTTCAACCCTGAAAAGGGGCAACATCTAGTTGACGAGCAGAATTTCTTCAGAGGACAGCACCGGATCGGAGGGAAGTATTGCTGCAAAAGTTCCATTTATTGTAAAGTCATCACCCAGGACGGACATTATTTTTAATGCAAATAACAAAGTATGACAGAAAGCACTTTTCTTCTACAATGCAGTGTCAGCCGGATGCAGGAGGTAGTAGGGGTAGATGGCTGTGTGCTGCTATGGATTTATTTATAACAGGATGGTAGTAAAAGTGCTTTTATTCTCACTGAACCCCAGTAAAGTGTGGTGCAGTTAGTTATTGCCGCCCTGCGAATGACGATCTCCCTGGTTCAGTAATGTCATCAATGTGCTTTAAGGAGCAATGCTGCCACCTTGTGGTCACAATACAGTACTGCGTCTCCATTCCACTGCCCCCTGTCACATCCCCACACTCCTCCTCTCCTGTACATACTGCCCCCTGTCACATCCCCCACACTCCTCTCCTGTACATACTGCCCCCTGTCATACCCCCCACACTCCTCTCCTGTACATACTGCCAAGTTCATGAGAATCACCAGCAGAGGGAGCCAGACACCACCAGGCAATGAAAACTTTCCCATTTCTACAGTGAGATTTGGCAAAGTAACGAGAAATTTCCTATTGATTTGTGATTGCATTTTTCTATTTCTGTTATTGTATTTAAATTGCGGTATGAAGGTTTCCCACTTCAAGGAGTAATGCGATCAGTGCGCAGTCCCTATGCCGACCTTCCTAAAGTAGATGGAAATGACAATCAATGACATTCAGGGGGTTATTCACAAACCTGCCAGAGGCAGCCGAGTGAATAACCCGGCCGAAGTGAGGTGAGGTGAACGCTGTTCGGCTAATCGCTTCGGCTTGTACGGCGGCAATCAGCCGAACATCGGCTCTGTGCTCTGCGCTCTGCATGTTGGGCTGAGCCTTAGGCCCGATTCACACCTGGGCGTTTTGTAGCGCGTTCGAACGCTCTGCAAAACGCTCAAACACCGAAATCCCAATATTTCCTATGGGTATGGTTCACACCTGGGCGTATTATAGGCCGTATGAACGCGCTACAAAGCGTCCTACGCCCAAAGAAGTACTGGAGCTTCTTTGGGGCGTTTTTGTCGCGCGTTTCCATTAGGATACAGCCAAGTAGCCCTCGGAAACGCGCGTTTGTCGCATGTTTTTTTTACCGCGAATCGCGCGACAAACCAGCATATTCGATACGCCTAGGTGTGAACCCAGCCTAAGTGCAGGAGGACTTCATCTCAGCCGATCCAGCATCTGGATGGGCTGAGCCGACGCTCCGGCACCTCACTCGCTGCCGTTCATCCACATTCTCATAGGGGCCTAACGGTAGCGATTGCATAGCCGAATGCCGCCGAGCGAGATTTGGCTCGGCTATTCTGCTCTGTACCGCCGATGTACCGAGCAGAATCGAAAATAAGTGTAAAGAATGTGAAAAAAAATTTAAAAAGTTGCAACATAATTTTAAAAATGATACAAAATAGGAAACTTAAAAGAAAAGAAAAATATTTTAAAGAAAAGAAAAATAAATAGATTTAAAAAAACAATTGGGCGGAGCAAGCGGTGACAGCTAGCTCCCCCCAACTGTTTCTTATTTGTCGACACCTGCCAGTCTTCAAGCAGGTCGTGGCCAATGAATAACAACTGGGCGGAGCCTGCTGTGATGTCACGGCCGGCTCCACTCAGTTGTTATTGTTTAATGACAGATCAGCGTCCCCAGGTAATTTGGGGACGCTGGTGTGTCATTACAACGGGGCGGAGCCAGCCGTGAGATCTCGGCTGGCTCCGGCCAGCTGTCACGACAGGCTGTTCTCCCCGCTTTGGCTGTCACTTCGGCTCGGTCGAGCCGAAGCATATGCCTTCGGCTCGGCTGAGTCACTCGGCCGCCTTCGGCTGCTGTACGGGCTATTCACTGAACCGAAGGGCCAAAGAGAGCCGAAGGATCAGCCGCAGCCATGTCTGGATCCTTCGGCTCTTTAGTGAGTAACCCCCTTAGTTTGCTCCGTGCCTCAGAACCAATTGTCATTTAAAAATAAAATGCTTTGTTGCATCTCGAGCAGCGATCACAAGTGCAAACGCAACAACATTTTGGGGCATCGGCTGCTCTTATTGAGTCACCTGTGGCCCGCCTTACCCTGGGCGTGTGGGTTCCACACCTACCAACCCTTCCAGCCGCTGCTTTGCTACTATAATTATCCCTTAGGAAGGAAAAAGGAACGTGAGGAAGATAATCCGATAATGGAGCCTGCCCATTGGCTGGGGCAGGATTGAGAAATTGCATGTTCCTCGCACACCCCATCCCGATTAGAGGTGGTGACACGCTTACTATAAAATTCATTACGGGTTCCCAAAGAGCAGAATGCAATGAAGAAGAATCCTCACGCCCAGCCGGGCACCGGGACTGGTTTGCCGGTGAAATCTCCTAATTGTCTAAGCTGCTCGAGTGATTTTATTGGTTTAGGCGTCACATGGACCTCGAGCGACGTTGCATGTGCTTGCTCAAACACTGAAATCTGTCTCTGTATCTTTGTGTTTTTTCTATTGTGTTGTAATTACTAGATTCTGCCAACAGGTGGCAGTGTTATGTATACCGCTTGCATAATGTAATGTTCTATCTAACAGAACAACATGGTTACAATGTCATTTCTTAAATTTGCAGAAGAGTTGTAATATGAGGACTGCATATGTGTACGGTGCATGTACGTGAGTACAAGGACTGCATATGTGTACGGTGCATGTATGTGAGTACAAGGACTGCATATGTGTACGGTGCATGTATGTGAGTACAAGGACTGCATATGTGTACGGTGCATGTATGTGAGTACAAGGACTGCATATGTGTACGGTGCATGTATGTGAGTACAAGGACTGCATATGTGTACGGTGCATGTATGTGAGTACAAGGACTGCATATGTGTACGGTGCATGTATGTGAGTACAAGGACTGCATATGTGTACGGTGCATGTATGTGAGTACAAGGACTGCATATGTGTACGGTGCATGTATGTGAGTACAAGGACTGCATATGTGTACGGTGCATGTATGTGAGTACAAGGACTGCATATGTGTACGGTGCATGTATGTGAGTACAAGGACTGCATATGTGTACGGTGCACAGGGGCGTATCTGCCGCGAGGCAAACAAGGCGTTTGCCTGGAGCGGCAGATTCGCAGAGAGCGGCACCCCAGGTGATACTACTCATGCGGATCACGGATGGGATGACGCGGACCGTCGGCCTGGAGAGTGGACGGCGTGACGGCGCGTACAGACGGCGGGCGGCGTTGATTGCGTGCAGACGGCGGGCGGCGTTGATTCACGGTGAGTCCGTAAGCCGGGGATGGGGGTGTCCTGACAAGGACTGCATATGTGTACGGTGCATGTACGTGAGTACAAGGACTGCATATGTGTACGGTGCATGTACGTGAGTTTGGGCTCAAAAAAACACACTAGGTCTTATTTTCGGGGTAGGTCTTATTTTATTTTTTTTTCATGTACAACAATCCAAAGTTAATCCAAATCCAAATGAAATTATCCAAAATGGCAAAGTTAAGAATGGGGTGATCGGGGCAATCAGGAGCGCCGCACCTTTCCAAGAGCAATTTGGTAACCAGAATGAGCGAAGCGCACTGTCACTATGGATTCCTCACAGGCGGAGTGCATTTGGTATCACTCCGCCTGT
Organism: Nanorana parkeri; assembly: GCF_000935625.1. Classification (NCBI taxonomy): domain Eukaryota; kingdom Metazoa; phylum Chordata; class Amphibia; order Anura; family Dicroglossidae; genus Nanorana; species Nanorana parkeri. The sequence continues at coordinate 154,591 of NW_017307008.1, forward strand.
GACAGGAGCCGGCGCTATAGAGGAGACATCGGCTTATGCGGCTCTGCTCCCTCCGCTGCCGCCTCGCTTCCTCTAGCGCTGGCTTCGTTGGCACCGCTGATTCTCTCCCCCGGCTTTTCGAGTTCCCCCTCATGCCACCACCGGCCCTGGGAATGGTCACAACCAGGTCTTATTTTGGGGGTGGGTCTTATATTTTAGCAAGATAAGTATATGTGTAAAGTCACTCACACTCCAATAGAATTTCAAGTCAAAAACGGTTTATTGACTCGATTTCTAGCGACGTTTCGGAACAACAGCGGTTCCTTCTTCAGGCAAACAGAATGTGAAACACCACAGCACAAGTGCAGATATATATACATGGTGAGAAAGACAGTGGACCAATCACATGAACACGTGCTCGTCCATGTGGCATAAGCGTTGCCTAGTTAGTTATGCCACATGGACGAGCATTCTCTCCAATCAGGCTGCAGGCCGAGAGAGAGAGACAGTCTCCGTGGAGCTAGAGATCCCGTCCATCTCCACACTTGAATAGTGTTTGGGGCGGAGCTAACTCGGGAGCACATGTGGTAGCTTGCAGCAAGGCCAGAGGCAACATGGCAGCCCATTTAGAACTCTTAAAGGGCCAGATGATCCCGATTGATCTGGGTAATGTCTTACATGTGATGCTTTGTTATATTATGGCGGGAATGCATAGTCTTTCCAGCAACGGAGGGCTTAATATGTGATGGGTGATTGGACCAATCATATGATTGGTCCACTGTCTTTCTCACCATGTACTGTATATATATATCTGCACTTCTACTGTGGTGTTTCACATTCTGTTTGCCTGAAGAAGGAAGAAAGTTGTTCCGAAACGTTGCCATATGACGTGATAGCAATCGAGTCAATAAACCGGTTTTGACTTGAAATTCTATTGGAGTGCGAGTGACTTTACACATACACTTATCTCGGATTGCAGAGGCTTCTGCAGTCACTTTGGCACCCACCCGACTCTAAGGGTATTATTCGGTCAGGAGTGCGATGGGTACACTGGATCTTGGATTATATTTCATCAATTCCCAAAAATAGTACTGGGTCTTATTTGCGGGGAAACACGGTATTTGGCCTCGCTCACCCCCCCATGTCCAGCACATGAACAAAAAGACTCTTCAACGTGTCTCTCTGAATTATTTTAATATGTTGTCAACTATGGGTTGTGGAAACGTATCCCCGATATAAAAGCTCTATTCCTAATGTCACAACAAGGAAAGAATATTATCACCATGCAAAGAAAATCTATTATAAAAGAAAGGAACGAGCTGATGATAGCGTGATAACACAAACTCACAATGCCGGAAAATATCTGCCGAGAACTCCACACCCAAACCAACGCATCAAAAACAAAGTGATCTGCAGTAAATAGAACTCGAGTGACTAGACAAATTGTTGGAAGGTGTTGTACAAGGGCGGGAACAACCCCGTTTGGGTCCTGCTGCTTTCATCCTATGAAAACTATGCATGATGGACTATGCTTATCAATGCAACTTGACGATGATGATAAAGTATTGAGCCAAAATATGTAGACATCTGACAATCCTACATATGAGTTTACTGGACATCCCATTCTAAAACCATGGTCATTAATATGGAGTTGCCCCCATCCCCCCCCCCCCCCCCCACGCCTCCACTAGCCTCAGGTGGCAAAGATTCACGGGACACCACTGGCTCTCATTGCCCTATCTGGCCAATATCAGCAGCAGCTGGGATGCTCCTGGGTAGTAGAATAGTGCTTTCTGAAAGTAATGCAGTCACCAAAGGTTCATGCATGCTCTCTGTCTACTACCCCCCCATGGTCATCAATAGGGAGTTGGCCTTTCCTTGTGGCTATAACATCCTCCACTCTTCTGGGAAGCCTTTCCACAGGAATTTGGAGGGTGTCTGTGGGAATTGGTGCCCATTTCCGAGGTCAGGTATGGATGTTGGATGAGAAGATCTGGCTCACAATCATCCAATTCATCCCAACAGTGTTCAGTAGGGTTGAGGTCAGGGCCCTGTACAGGACACTCAAGTTCTTCCACACCAAGCTGGTCACACCATGTCTTTATGGAGCTGGCTTTGTGCACAGGGGACAGTCATGGTGGAACAAAAAAGGTCCTTCACCAAACTGTTACCACAAAGTTTGAAGAGCACAATTTTCCAAGATGTCTTTGAGTGATGTAGAAATTCATAGAACTAGCAATACTAGTATCGGTATAGGTGCCGATACCGAGTATTTGGGTAAATACTCATACTCGCCCAAATGCTCTGATACTTACCTCCGATACCGGAATCTCTGGTCAGAGGGAGATCTCCCTCTGACCGGCAGTGCTGAGGGAGCATAGAGCTGGCTTCCTTTCCAATCAGAAAGCCGGGCGGTGGGTTATGACCCCCCCTCCCGGCTTCCTGATTGGCTAGGAACTAGGAGCTTCACTTTTTGCTTGGCAGCCTGGCTTCCTGACCAATCAGAAAGCCGGGCGGCACCTTATTACCTGTCGTCCGACTTCCTAATTGCTGAGGAAGACAGGCAGCCTCCACTTTCGATAGAACAGTGGCTTCCCAGGCAATCAGGAAGCCGGGCGACGAGTCATGATCCGCATGATCCAACTTCCTGATAATAGGGGCACATGGCACCGGTATCGGCGAGTACCGCAAAAAAAATATATTGGTACTCGTACTTGATACCGAAAAACTGGTATCAGTGCATACTTTCATAGAACCTTCACACCTGAACTCAATCTTTGTAGGGGTCCCAATTCACCCCAAAGGCGCTCAGAAGGGTTGAGGATAGTGCTCTGTGCAGGACACTTGAGTTCCTCCACACCACCGTGGTCACACCATGTCTTTATGGGGCTGGCTCTGTACACAGGGGACAGTCATGGTGGAACAGAAAAGGTTCTTCACACAACTGTTACCACAAGACTGGAAGAGCCCAATTGTCTACAATGTCTTTATATGATGGAGTATTTACAGAACCTTCACTGAAATATCCAAACTCAATCATTATGATTATTTTGGAAGTCCAACACGCGCATATAGGTTTCCAGAAACACAAATTCACAAATGTGTCTACGTGGTGTCTATAATTATTTGGAGATATAAAACATTATAATCCTGTTTCAATATTTCGTTTTCATTATTAAAGAACGGGATGGAGTTTGTACAACAAAACAATACAATGTACTTTAAAGATTAGGCAATTGGGAGTTCCATGCCTCTGGCGGAAATTGTTCATTATTATACGCAGCAGAGCAGACTCATCGACAAGCTTGCTGGGTCACGTATAACATTGTTATAGAAATGTATTATATAGGGCAAGTCTAAATATATTCATAGGAGACCTTTTGATTTATACATAATAATTATTAGTGTTTGAACAAAGTGTTGGGACTTGCTACGGGACGAGAGGTCTGTAGATACAAAGGGGAATAGAAAGGTGGAGATGGGTGAGGAGAGATGGTATACAGGTTGGGGCCTGGGTGAGGAGGGATGGTATATGGCCTTGGTTCTCAACTGGTGGGTCGCGGCCCCGTGTTCAGTGGGTCACCACATGCCTCCCACTTTTCCAGGTGAGAGGCTCCTCAGCCTCCCCCTAGCGCAGCATAGTCAGTTTTCACACCAAGCAGCCATTCAAAATATGCTGCCCGGTGCAGTGTGTCAGTTTGAGGTGGGGTGGGCTGGGGCTATGGCCGTAAAGGGAGCTCCATCCATACATGCATTGCTTACAGCTCCCTCACGTGTCCTGTAGAGGTGCCTGGACGGAGTGTTGTCACATTCTGGCTCCCGACACTCTACAGGGCACGCAAGGGAGCTGTACCTGCAATGAACATGTGGATGGAGCTCCGTCACAACACAGCAGCCATACTGGATCTCAGGCTGAGGATCCACTCCTGTTCCCGTAAGGTAGGGAGACTGGGTGAATCTTTTAAAAAAAAAAAAAAAGAATACAGTTTTTTTTTGGAGTATGTGTGTGAGACTGTCTGTGGTTGTGTGCGTCTGTAAGTGTATTTGGGGGCCCGTTCAGACTAGTACAGTGCATTAATCACACAGTCACATGTGTTTGCGCACCTTGCCATGCAATCACACCTACCAAGCATTCTGGTGCAGAAGGTGTGTTGCATTGCCATTCAACAGCTTCAGGCTGCCTCATTCATTGATTGCACTTGGCATGCTGCTGCCCATGTGAACAGCTATGATACATTTGAGTGCTTGAAAGTTGACTTGAGATCTGAAATAAGCCCACTGGCAACCGTGACAGATGGCTTGCCTTAAAAGTAACTGTTCTGGGAGACATTAACTTCAATTTCTCTTTAAGGAAAAAAATAAATGGCCCATATGCTTACCTGACTCCATGGTCATGTGGCACACAGAGTGGACCCACAAAGTAGGATTATGCAGAGTGGAATGGTCCTACTTTAGGGGTCCACATCCCTGCTTAGTGATGTGGACAGTTCCCATTGGGTCCAAAGGACAGGACCTCACAAGGTCCCGAAGACCCCAGTGGTGACATGATGATTAGTGAATGCATGGGAGGGACGGGGGTTACCACAAGTTTGCACAGAGATGGGCAGCATTAAATTCATGATTTACGAGTCCCAATTTAATAGTTGGTGGTGGGCAGGTCTATTCTGGGGTCTGGCCGATTAACCTGGGGGGTTTGTTAATGCTGGATGAAAACTCCCAGAGTTTTCATCCAGAAGAAAGAAAGACCTGGGTCCCAAATTCAGGTAAATAAACTGGTGTTCAGCTAGGGTTGGGTGTGACGGGTAGGGAGTTTATGTTTTTTAACCAGAGATTAACTTTACCAGACAGAAGCTGTCAGACAAATATTATCTGTAAGTACTGACTTGTTTTTATATGCAAATGCTTGTTCAGTGACTCACCACATTGTGCATTAAGGAATAACAATTACATAATCACTTTAATCTCAGATCTTTGTCTTTGGCAAGAGAGTGAGATTAAGAAGACAGTATCCAAATACATTTGGAGAGAACTACCTTCTTCAAAATATTAAGCAGTAGGCTCCAGTGCTGGGCCAAGGGGTAGGCTAATGGAGCTTGCCTTGGGTGCTAAAGGACCCCATCACAGCTCTGGTAGGCTCAGAGACACCATCACAGCTCTGGTAGGCTCGGAGACACCATCACAGCTCTGGTAGGCTCATAAGCCCCATCACAGCTCTGGTAGCCTCAGAGATCCCATCACAGCTTTGGTAGGCTCAGAAACCCCATCACAACTCTGGTAGGCTCAGAGACCCCATCACAGCTCTGGAAGGCTCAGAGACCCCATCACAGCTCTGGAAGGCTCAGAGACCCCCTCAAAGCTCTGGAAGAATCAGAGACCCCATCACAGCTCTGGTAGGCTCAGAAACCCCATCATAGATCTAGTAGACTGAGAGACCCCATCACAACTCTGGTAGGCTCAGAGACTACATCACAAATCTGGTAGGATCAGAGATCCTATCACAGCTCTGGTAGGTTCAAAGACCCCATCACAGCTCTGGAAGGCTCAAAGACCCCATCACAGCTCTGGAAGGATCAGAGACCCCATCAAAGCTCTGGAAGGATCAGAGACCCCATCAAAGCTCTGGAACGATCAGAGACCCCATCACAGCTCTGGTAGGCTCAGAGCCCCCATCACAACTCTAGTAGGCTCAGAAACCCCATCATAGATCTGGTAGACTGAGAGACCCCATCACAGCTCTGGTAGGCTCAGAGACTCCATCACAAATCTGGTAGCTTCAGAGATCCCATCACAGCTCTGGTAGGCTCAGAGACCCCATCACAGCTCTGGTAGGCTCAGAGACCCTATCACAGCTCTGGAAGGCTGAGAGACCCCATCAAAGCTCTGGAAGGATCAGAGACCCCATCACAGCTCTGGTAGGCTCAGAGCCCCCATCACAACTCTAGTAGGCTCAGAAACCCAATCATAGATCTGGTAGACTGAAAGACCCCATCACAGCTCTGGTAGGCTCAGACACTCCATCACAAATCTGGAAGGCTCAGAGATCCCATAACAGCTCTGGTAGGCTCAGAGACTGCATCACAGTTCTGGTAGGCTCAGAGACCCCATCACAGCTCTGGTAGGCTCAGAGACCCCATCACAGCTCTGGTAGGCTCAGGGACCCCATCACAGCTCTAGTAGGCTCAGAGACCCCATCACAGCTCTGGTAGGCTCAGACATTTATTAAATAAATGCTTGATTTACTGAATGAACCTTATATAGTTAATGTGTGTCTGATAAAAAAATCAATACCCAGATCTTGAACTCGCTTCAGGGCCAGTAATACCCACCTTCACATTGCCCCCTCGTCTGTGAAGGTTCTCATCCATCCAGGTCATGGTGTCTGTAAAAAATAAATCAAGGCAACTGGACTTGCTGTATTTTTCTCAAAGATATTTCGCTGGTCATCTGACTAGCTTTCTCAATTCAGAATTCACTTCTGGACTGACCCAGACACTTCCCATTGGGTCCATCAGACAGGACCTTACAATGTTCTGAAGACCCCAGTGGTGCCATGATGATTAGATGTCCAGCAAAACGTCTTCAAGAAAAATACGGCAAGTCCAGTTGCCTTGGTGTATTTTTTTTTACAGATACCGCTCCCTTACAACTCTCACTTCCGCTTTAGCCGCCATGAAACACCAGCTGCTTCCGGGTATAAGGCAGTGCTTGGGCCGAGCAGGCATGAACACTATAACATGGCAGAGGGTTGGTGACACCATTGCTCCCTGAAAGCAAAGAAGTCAGCCATCACTGGGTATTTTGCAGCACCTGCAATGGAGGAACGGTTGATGGGGGAGTAATGTTAAGGCGAGGATAAATGGATCTATGGGTAAGCTTGGTCAGAAAGGTCACCTACCCCGTGGCCCATACTGCTCAGTAATCTTTATATACAGTACATGGGGTTTGCAGTGCTCATGTATGATGTCAGTAGAGAATTGTGGATCCAGTACAATCAGTAGTGCAGTACACATACATACATACATTACATTCTCTGCTCATTATGACCATTCCTACATAAACAGTGTGTGCTGGCACATCAGATGATTGTAATGTTGCTTAGGTTGCATGTAAAGATGTTACGCAATTGTGTTTTAGTTTTTCTTGAGACATAGTACACGGCAAAGCCGTCTAGAGACATTCTGTTCTCGGAGACAGATTTAAGGAACTGAAAAATATCCTTAGCACCGAGGTTTTTGGAAGGCCTTGACCAAGTCCATGTCTGGGTCTTTTTATAGTTAACAAGCTTAAGGTTTTTTTTCTGTTTAGATGTTGACTTCAAAACCAATAACACATTACAGACATTCCTCGGTTACCGACTTACCGGCTTTGCGACCACTCGCACTTATGACGAACCGCCGATCGACCTCTGACCTTGCGCGTCAGTGCGACGTGTCGCCGGCGGAAGTGATGTCCTCCGATTTTCACTGCGGGTCCCGGTAAGTATATTCATTGCCCGATGTACAGTACACTGTTCGGTACTGTACATCTGCAACGCTATACAGTACTGTACTAATGCACTACAGTACTGTATAGAGTTCCTCACTTAACGACCAATCCGTTTAACGACCCGGTCGTAGGAACGGAACTCGGTCGTTAAGTGAGGAATACCTGTATTGTGTTACGATTCTGATAGATACCCGATATGTGGGAGTGACAACCAAACCTTCTCCTGGCAGTCAATAAAGGAGAACTATGGGATAAGTGTTTTTCCACATACTTCTCCTTAGGGTCACGGGAGGACACAAACTAGCTTCCTCCCGTGACCCAAAGCTCAGTATACTGCGAGCTACAGCTCGCGGTATACTGAGACCGCCGGCGCCGCCGCAGCCCTGGATGGATCCCGATATTACTGTCAAGATCCACCCAGCTGCGTGATTGACAGCTGGCTCTGCCTATCGAGAGGCAGAGCCAGCTGTACCCGCCCCCTCCCCAGTCCGTTCCCCCAGTCAGCGCTGGAGGATCGGAAAGGGGAGGGATCCCTGCAGGGAGCCGAGAGTGACAGTCACAGCTCTCTGCAGGGACAGGATCGAGAACTGAGCGAGCGACGGTATGTGTTCGCTCACTTCCCGATCTATTGAGCCGACGTGTGACAGTTTAATTGTCACACGTCGGCTCGAACTATGAGGCTGAGTGATTTTCACTCAACTCATAGTTCACCTTTAACCACAACACTCCCCCCACCTACTATTTGCAAAATCTGCTATATAAGTTTGTGGACACCTGACCTTCATACCTGTATGAGCTCCATTTCAAAATGGTGGCCATTTAAAGGGAGATGCCCCCTCTTTGTAGCTATAACAACCTCAACTGTCCTAGGAAGGCTTTCCACAAGATTTTGGAGGGTTTGTAAGAGAAATTGTGCTCATTCAGCCAACAGAGCATTTGTGAGGTCAGGTACTGATGTTGGATGAGAAGACCTATCTCTTAGTTGGGGTTCCAATTCATCCCAAAGGTGTTCAGTAGGGATGAGGTCAGGGCTCTGTGCAGGACTCTCCAGTTCCTTCACATCAAACTGGTCAAACCATGTCTTTATGGAGCTGGCTTTGTACACAGGGGACCGTCATGTTCAGTAGGGTTGAGGTCAGGTGTAAGATACTTACCTGCAAGATGGGCTCCTTCTCAAAAATATGCACGCACACAAGTATGCAATCCATTGCCCAAAGTTCCTGGAAAACGCGCTTTTGCGCGTAAACGCGCTCATACGGGAACGTTTATGCACAATAGCACATGTACATGAGCAGAAACGTGCTCCTTAGCGTACAGGTGCATGCTCATTAGCGTGCATACTATCCTATTTAAACAGACATGAAGCCATGACCGAGTTGCTGAGTGGTCTTCAGCTTGTCCCTGTGTGCTCTGTACTCTGTTCCTGTATCCCGAGGTCCTGTGTACGAACCCGGCTTGTGACCATTTGACTCTTCTTCCTCCTTCTGATTCGGCACCTCGGCTCTCTGATCTGCTGTGTATGACCCTGGCTTATGTTTCCTGACCCTGCTCCTGATCTGTGATTCAGCACCTCAAGACTGGGTTCCCTGTGTATGACCTCGCCTTGAACCTGACTTCCCTCCTGGTCTGCCGCTTGGTGGATCGCTCCATCAGCATCCTGAGCAACGACTTCCTGCCAGTGCTTCCTTGGCCTCACCCCCGTTGCCTGCTCTGGTTTCAAGAGGTCCCGGTGTCATCTCGGTCCTGCCGATTCACCAGCTGGTCCAACGCACTGAAGTGCCTCATCAAGAACTGGCCAGCCACCACTATCGGCACCTGTGCTCCGCTCTGTCCTTACATCCCCTGTCACTACTTCCAGAGGTGTTGGACGAGAGGTGCACGGGCAGCCCCCTTCTCAGCTGAGTCTCCAGTCAGGTACGTGATATCAGGACTGTACAGGATACCCGAGTTCCTCCACCCCAGTCTGGTCACACCATGTCTTTAAGGAGCTCGGACTGTAAAATGAAGCGGTCTCCGCTTTTACGGCTAGAAGATCATCCTCTCTTCTGGAAAGACTTTCAACAAGATTCTGGAGTGTCTGCGTGAATTTGTGCTCATTTGTGAATGCGTTCCAATTCATCCCAAAGGTGTTCAGTAGGGTTGAGGACAGGGCTCTGTGCAGGACACTCGAGTTCCTCCACACCAAACTGGTCACACCGTGTCTTTATGAAGCTGGCTTTGTACACAGGGGAGTCATGTTCAGTAGGGTTGAGGTCAGGGCTCAGTGCAGGACCTTCGAGTTCCTCCACACCAAGCTGGCCACACCATGTCTTTATAGAGCTGGCTTTGTACACAGGGGACAGTCGTGTTGAGTAGGGTTGAGGTCAAGGTGCTGTGAAGGACACTAAATTTTCTCCACACCAAACTGGTCATATTATGTCTTTATGAAGCTAACTTTGTACACAGGGGACAGCCATGGGGGAACAGAAAAGGGTCTTCACCAAACTTTTACCGCAAGGTTGGAAGAGCACAATTGTCTACAATGTTTTTGTATGATGGAGTATTAACAGAACCTTCACTGGAATCACCTCAATTCAGTCATCAATTCAGTCATTTGGAGGGGGATCCACATACTTTTGGTCATAAAGGTAGGTGTGATGGTCACGTATCCACAAACCCTCCGCCATGTAGTGTATACTTAGAGCAAACTTATCCGTAGATTATCCTCGGCAATAATTTCAGCCTATGGAGTGTCCTTCACTCAAGGTAAAAACCTAACATTGTAAGTGCTCACACATATAATAATAATATCAACAAGAAATGAACTTTCAAATACCTTGGCATTAGGTATGGATTATCTTGGCGGGAGGGATGCAGCTCAACCCTTCAGAACTGGTCCAGGGTCAAACAATGTTATTTTCTTCCATTCCTGGAAGGCAGCATAACATGTTAACTCCACGCAATGCACTGTTCTTAGCAGCATCCTTCTTGTCTGTATCAGATGTACCACACAGCCCCTCTACTGCACCGCGATACCATATGTATCATGTTGGCATATATGTCAATCCACTCATGCAATGTATGTCTCAACTATTTTTTCCCACTGAACCCAAATTGCTACTGGCCAGAGACTGAACAAGGGTGGGTTTGGATGACCATTGTCTCTTGTACTGTTACTCACCTAAGCCATCGGCACCAAAACCTTGCTGTAGGGGTTCTGCTGTCTCCCAAAGGTACATAGGCATTGACCACCAAAGTAAGGGGCAAAACACTGACCGCCAAAATAGGGAGGCACATCTGCACTGACAAATTATCTAAGGGGCCCTTCTCCATTGACTATCCAATGTAAGGAGGCCCGTTTCTACTGGCCATCGATGTAAGGACAACCGCTTCACTGCTAACGATATAAGGAGACCTTCTCCACTGACCACCAATCTAAGCAGGCCCGTTTCTACTGGCTATCGATGTAAGGACAACCGCTCTACTGACCACCACTGTAAGGGGCCCTTCTCCATTGACCACCAATGTAAGGAGGCCCGTTTCTACTGGCCATCGATGTAAGGACAACCGCTTCACTGCTAACGATATAAGGAGACCTTCTCCACTGACCACCAATCTAAGCAGGCCCGTTTCTACTGGCTATCGATGTAAGGACAACCGCTCTACTGACCACCACTGTAAGGGGCCCTTCTCCATTGACCACCAATGTAAGGAGGCCCGTTTCTACTGGCCATCGATGTAAGGACAACTGCTCCACTGACTACCAATGTAAGGAGACCTTCTCCACTGACCACCAATGTAAGGAGACCTTCTCCACTGACCACCAATGTAAGGAGGTCCATTTCTACTGGCCACCGATGTAAGGACAACCTCTCCACTGACTCCCAATGTAAGGGGCCCTTCTCCCAATGATCATGAGTGCAAGGGGGAGCTTCATGGACCACCAAGAGACCTTCTCCACTGACCACCAATGTAAGGAGGTCCATTTCTACTGGCCACCGATGTAAGGACAACCTCTCCACTGACTCCCAATGTAAGGGGCCCTTCTCCCAATGATCATGAGTGCAAGGGGGAGCTTCATGGACCACCAATGTAAATGGCCCTTCCCACTGGCCACCATATTTCTCCAAATTTCAATGTGAAATCTCCTGAATCTGAGTGAGAGTTGTGAGCGCACACCCAGGAGCTGAGAGACTTCACCCCTAAGTGCTGCATGAATTATGTTTCTGGTAACTTTGCTCTTTGACTCCATTTAAGTTTTGGTGACAGGACACATAGGAGTCTATGTATACTATGTATAATGTACAGTGACAGGACACATAGGAGTCTATGTATAATGTACAGTGACATGACACATAGGAGTCTATGTATACTATGTATAATGTACAGTGACAGGACACATAGGAGTCTATGTATACTATGTATAATGTACAGTGACAGGACACATAGGAGTCTATGTATACTATGTATAATGTACAGTGACAGGACACATAGGAGTCTATGTATACTATGTATAATGTACAGTGACAGGACACATAGGAGTCTGTGTATGTATAATGTACAGTGACAGGACACATAGGAGTCTATGTATGTATAATGTACAGTGACAGGACACATAGGAGTCTATGAATGTATAATGTACAGTGACAGGACGCATAGGGGTCTATGTATGTATAATGTACAGTGACAGGACACATAGGAGTCTATGTATGTATAATGTACAGTGACAGGACACATAGGGGTCTATGTATGTATAATGTACAGTGACAGGACACATAGGAGTCTATGTATGTATAATGTACAGTGACAGGACACGAGTCTATGTATGTAATGTACAGTGACAGGACACATAGGAGTCTATGTATGTATAATGTACAGTGACAGGACACATAGGGGTCTATGTATGTATAATGTACAGTGACAGGACACAAAGGGGTCTATGTATGTATAATGTACAGTGACAGGACACATAGGAGTATCTTTATATGTAGGAATGACACATTGCAGTACTATTATATAGTATTTGTGGTAATAATGATAGTTTGTTTCTTTTCTGGTGTTATATAAAAGTCTCCTCAGAGTTGGGACGATCCTGTGAGCGGCAAACACACCTCTCCTGACAGAGTGGGGAGGGCTGACACCGACTATACAGAGTCCACTCAGCTTCTATCACCTCACAGCACCCTGCATCACCTCACAGCACCCTGCATCCCCTGATAGCACCCTGCATCCCCTCACAGCACCCTCTATCCGCCAGAAACTTTCCTCCCCCCGCCATGTCGGAGGAGGGTTGCCGTTCTCCTATCGGCCTGGACTGCTGCAGCTGCTGCCTGGACCTCGCCAACCGAGAGGAGCCCGAGGACAACAACAACCCGCTCAGCCCGACCACCGTCAGCCATTTCCGCGCCCTGAGGGACCGGCTGGTGCTGGAGGACCCGGACCGGCTGAGCCGAATGATGAGGCAGGACTCCCTGGAACCGGTCGTCAGGGACCCCAGCTACCTCCTCAGCCAGGGACTGTGCGAAAGCAACATCGACCGCACCATGCTGTCCATCCTGCTCTTCTTCCACAGGTAGGTGCCCTCCGCTGTGCGGACAGAATAACGGTGTCCGGACTTTATATGCATGAAGAGAAAGTCGCTTTGTTTTAATTTTGGGTGAAGTTGAGAAAGGGTTAACCCCTTTCTTAACTAGGCAGAGAAGGGACGTATTCGCAGGGATCACCTTTTTCTTGTTTAAAAGTCATTTCTGGCAGTCATGTATGGGCAGGCAGTTTGAGGTCTCCGGCAGTCTTCTGTCACATACTGAATGTTATGGGAGCTGTCAGGGGCCACAGGTTTAGGGAGAATGTTTGTATTGCAGCAATGATTTTTTTTTTAACCACTTGAAGGCCATAGTGTTTCACCCCCTTCCTGGCCAGGCCATTTTTCAGTATTCAGCGCTGCGGTACTTTGACTGATGTTTATTCCGTCATGCAACGCTTTACTGAAACGATTTTCATACCATTTTTTGGGGACAGATAGAGCTTTCTTTTGGTGGCTTTTATTATCTCCTGTTAGAGCTCTGAGCAGACGTCCATCTGGCCGTTCACAAACGGCCATGGACGTAAGGTAGTTAAATTGATTTTTGGGAAATCTGGAGCATCAGAGTATGAAAAATCAATTAATCGATCAATACAATACTGTTCTAGGGTGACAATATATGTTATATATTATTATTTTGTGGATATATATATATATATATACACACATAGAGATCAATACATAGAGATATATCAATAGAGATCCATACATGGAGATGCATACTTGGAGATCCATACATGGAGTTACATACATGGAGTTACATACATGGAGTTACATACATGGAGATACATACATGGAGTTACATACATGGAGTTACATACATAGTTACATACATAGAGATCCATACATAGAGATCCATACATGGAGTTACATACATGGAGATACATACATAGTTACATACATAGATATACATACATAGAGATCCATACATGGAGTTACATACATGGAGTTACATACATGGAGTTACATACATGGAGATACATACATGGAGTTACATACATAGTTACATACATAGAGTTACATACATAGAGATACATACATAGAGATCCATACATAGAGATCCATACATAGAGATCCATACATGGAGTTACATACATAGAGTTACATACATAGAGATACATACATAGAGATACATACTGTACATAGAGATGCATACATGGAGATACATACATAGAGTTACATACATAGAGATACATACATAGAGATACATACATGGAGTTACATACATGGAGTTGCATACATAGAGATGCATACATGGAGATACATACATAGAGTTACATACATAGAGATACATACATAGAGATACATACATAGAGATCCATACATGGAGTTACATACATAGAGTTACATACATGGAGATACAACAATTTGAAATCTAAAACTGATTGTACAGTCAGACTGTAATGTGTAGGGTGACCCTTAGATCTACAAGCAGCAATGTAGCTGCCAGGGCCGGCCTGATGATTGGATACCAACTGGAACATTTAGGTTGATCCCCATATTACATAGTTTTGGTAAATCTTAAATTGATTGTTCACGGATTGTACAACGGAGACCGTATCAAAATAAGTGTTATGTTCACGTGTTTGATGCAGCTGTCGGGATCCGTGTCTGTGATCGGCTGTGTAGATAGGGACGGTGTGTTGGGGGTGTATTATGATACAGACCACATGATAAGACGGCATTTAAATAACACGATGGGGAAGTAAACGTCGCTGTGCGCTCTCTGTGGTTGTTCAGGACGGATTGTGTTATGTAACCAGCGTTTGTCTTGGTTTCCTTTTTATTCTTTATTTATAAGAACTTTGCAAATAGAAAAATGTATCCTGTACAGCTGGGGCAGCCAAACCTCAGCCCTCCAGCTGCGGTGAAACTACAACTCCTATCATGCCTTTGCCTCTGGCAGTCATGCCTGTGCCTGTCAGAGTCTTACAGTGCCTCATGGCACTTGTAGTCCCACATCAGCTGGAGGGCCGAAGTATGAGTACTCCTGATTTAGAGGAACGCAATCCCTGCTACTTAATATGGGGTCATAATATTGTGAGTTCCTGCTGTGCCTTCCTATGGCAATAATGGGCTCAATATGTGGCAGGGAGGACGTCCAGTTAAAGGTCTGGTACGCCGATCACCCGCTGGATTCTTACATCTCACACAATGAGCCGTCCTGGTCATGATTCCTGGCCGTGTTCCCCGCCGCTGTGGAATTTTGAGTATTTGTGTCCGGAGTCTCGCAGCTCCACTCTGCAGTTTCTCTACAGTTAAAGTAGGAACCGAAGCCAGTTTTTAAGTTTTAGATAGAGCAAAGGCGGGTTATAACCCCTATCAGCTTTTTGTGCCACCTGTGTCCCCATTGGGGAGATTTGCCTTAATTTGCTGTCTGATACCCATAACAGGAAGTGAGAGGAAATCCCTCCATAGAGAAGGCAAACCCTGGTCAGGGTCACCAGAACTAGTGTCCCCACTAGGAAGGGGGGGTGGTTACCTTCACTTACAGTCCAATAGCCATAAGAGGAAGTGAGAGGAAATCCCTCCAAAGTGAGGAAAGGCCCTGGTTGTAGGGACGCACCGGTACTGATACTAGTATCGGTATCGGTGCCGTTACCGAGTATTTGAGCGAGTACAAATGCTCTGATTTACCCCCGATACCGGAACTTCCGATCAGAAGGTGATTTTCTCTGACAGGCTGTGCCACGAGGGAACATGACCCTGATTGGCCGGGAAGTTGGCTCCATGTTTGACTGGGAAGCCGGTTTCCTGGCCAATAAGCATCGGCCCGCCCAAACAGCACGGAGTCGGCTTCCCGGCCAATCAGGAAGCCGGGCGGTGGGTAGTGAATCTCCCTAACTGTGACCTAGACAGCAATACAAACCTGACAGGGATTCTGATATGGAATTCAGGGGCTAGTTTGTCAAATCCAGTAGCCTGCAGGATTTTATTAGGAGCTCCATTGGGTGCCAGCTGTACATTTCAAGAAGCATTGGTGACCTGGCTCCTGGGACTTGTCCAGTCCTGGTCTAGTGAGGTGGGCTGGCTGTCAGTTATGAAGGCTGTATGGGGAACGACCATCTGGAATGGGGGTGCAGGTGGTTCTCAATCTACTTCTGGGGGGTAGCGACTGTAGATGGTCCATGGGAGATCAGAGGTGTGGGTGTTTTATTGTTTCAGGGGAAGGAACTGTAGGTGGCCATCAATAGCATAACCCAGCTCTCCTTTGGGGGTAAGGTGGAAGTATGGTTCCATAAGACTGGGGAACAGGATGTTCTTGAGGGAACCTGACTCGTCTGGTAGGGGTGAGATAGTGCGGGAAAAATGACATTAAGTCTTAGGTGTGGTGCAGGAGGGTTTGCTTACATCCAAGGGGTGCCAAATTGTGATGGGAAGCAACTTCAAGCCAGGGACAGAGGTGACCTTAGACATGAAGAGGATACTGATATTATAGGGGTGCAGGGGGTCACAATGGAGGATCTATGTAATGGACTTATGTTGCCGAGGGTTAGAAGAGCTTCAAATGAAGGAAATGACTTTGCTTTCTAATATAGTGTTGAGATTCTCTGGAACCTGAAAAGTCCACCACAGTGACTCAGTTATTTATTTTTGTTATATTTTGATGTACTCGGCTCATTCATAATATTGTCCGATTGTTTTCACACTCCTAAAACTATTTATATAACAGTTTCTTGCTGGTGAAAATAATCTCAGCGTTCCGGTGGCTTTTATCAGCTCACACAAGCAGGCCGGGCTCCCAACCTATCAGATCAGGTCCAATGGCGGAGGTGTAAATACTGCTGGATTCTGACCCACCTTGGCTTGGCCTGCCAACGCTTATCTACGGGCTTGAGAAAACAGCTCATAACTGATAGGCCCGGAATGAAGACGGCGTGTTCCGGCCTCTTAAACCTTGGCACAATAATAAGAGTGACCTGAGAAATAATACATTGGAGGACTCTTTATTCTGGATGGCATTGTGGTGTTTAGAAAGCAGTCAGAACGTTGCAGCTGTCCTTGTGGTTAGGGGTTAGTGTTTTGATGCTGACAATGTTTGTCTTATATATACACTATATTGCCAAAAGTATTGGGCCCCTCCCCCTCCAAATCATTGGATTCCGGTGTTCCAATCCCCTCCATGGCCACAGGT
This sequence comes from Nanorana parkeri, assembly GCF_000935625.1. NCBI lineage: Eukaryota > Metazoa > Chordata > Amphibia > Anura > Dicroglossidae > Nanorana > Nanorana parkeri. Next base: position 171,750 of record NW_017307008.1, read on the forward strand.
GTATAGGATGAGGCACCTCGGCATGCAGGCGCTTCTACAGACATTTGTGAGAGAATGGGTCGCTCTCAGGAGCTCAGTGACTACAAGCGTGGTACCGTGATAGGTTGTCAACACAAATCAAGGTCCATAAAGACATGGATGGGGAGTTTGGGGGGGGAGGAACTTGACTGGCCGCACAGAGTCCTGACCTCAACCCCATAGAACACCTTTGGGATGAATTAGAGCGGAGACTGCGAGCCCGGCCTTCTCCTCCAACATCAGTACCTGACCTCACAAATGGTCCGACATTCCCATAGACACACTCCTAAACCTTGTGGACACTTTCCCAGAAGAGTTGAAGCTGTTATAGCGGCAAAGGGCGGAGCCAACCCAATATTGAACCCTACGGACTATTAAAGTTCATGCGCATGGAAAGGCCGGCGTCCCAATACTTTTGGCAATATAGTGTATGTATAGTCCTGTAGGTTCCTGCGCCTTATACGTACTGCATTTTTCTTTTGCATGACAGGGTCTCTTTAAATACATCGGGAACTCTGGCAAAGGTGTCTTCCTAGAATTCCCTTTGATGTCGCTGACCACAGTTTCATATGTTGTATTTGTGGTCCGAGCCTTATCAAGTAAGTGACACCCCGCCACCCCCCGCCCCAGTATGCCTAAAAGGGGGCATACCCTGAATGTAAATGAAATGAATGAATGAATGATAGCAAGGGGAATGGGCGGGTGGGGACGTTCGTGACCCGCCGACGTAATTCCCTGTGAGCCGTGCCGTCTTTAAAGGCACAGACTCCTCCCACAAATCCAGGCTGCGGCCAGCCTTCAAACTAGTCCAAATATGAGCAGTTACATAAGGGCAATGTCAGAAAGGAAATAAAGACTTTTGTTGCTCATTTCATACAAATAAAAATGAAACATAACCATTTTCAGTTGCAGGGACAGGAGGAAGTATTAACGGAATACAAGTGCACTGATGTCACAACACTTGTTCCCCCATTGAAAACTTGAGTCCCTCTGCCTTTGGCAGCTCAGAGGTAACGCAACCATGTAAGGCCCCATTCACACCAGGGCATATTGTGAACGCACATCAAATGTGCACAAACATGCCATGCATGCTTCGAGGCACGTTCATGATACGTGCACAAATGCGCTTGCATTGCCATTACTGGGTGATGGCACCTCAAACGTGGCCAAGCAAACATGTTTATATCTCACGCATTTGCACGCATGAGAACAAGCAGGAAAAAAAAAACCTGGAAACACATGTCACCGACTTTGTGACAGGTACTACTTTTCACCCTCTGGTGAGCATCCAGGGACCCAATGGGGAGGAATCAATAGGGTCGTGCGCCAAACGCGGGTTGCAGTCTGATCACTGGGGATGGGGGGGACTGAGGAAATGCTTCCTCCAGCCTGCAGCAGTCTGATCACTGGCAGAGGGGAGACTAAGGAAATGGGGGGGAAGGGGGTGAGTAAGGAAATGAGTCCTCCTGCCTGCAGCAGACTGATCACTAGGGGAGGGGAGACTGAGGAAATGCTTCCTCCTGCTTGCAGCAGTTTGAGGCTTATGGATGGCTTTTTAATATAAATAGGAATTTATTAGTCTTGGCTTCTACTTGGAACTGGTATGGATTTTGTAGGGGCCACGCATTTATCTTTGTATACCGCAGTGCGTTGAATTTTTGCATACTTTCAAAGGGTTGGATGGAGACAGTTACACTCACAGGTCTAAACAGCAGCAGGTGTCTGCGTAAAGGCAAGTTCGGACAGATCAGGACATCTATAACGTGTAACGTGACCCACGGAACGACAGACCACATTACACTACATGGAATTCATGATCTCTGTTGGTTTCTGCTTATAACCACAAGATAAAGAACCATTTCTGAAACATTGTAGCGGGAGAAAACATAAAAATATAAAACTGCTACATAGTTTTTCCCCGCAGTAGGGAATTACAAAGTGTCTTCTGCTAAAGATCGTGGAGTCCTGCTTTACCTGAGAACCACTCTGAAGAACTGCAGTGTGAACGAGCCCCAAACAAGACGTAATCTTTGTATTTTCAGAGTTCGGGTTGCTAGGTGGAAGATTTTGTTTTGTGTCATTATTAGACGCGCAGATAACCCGCGCTTTATCACTGCTCATTTTTTACACTTTGACCTGAACATTCTTTATTATCAAGATCATTTGTCCTTGACATTGGCAGTGATATGTGTTGTCAGCCTTTCCTGGCTCATTCTAATATTTACTTCTTGGCTTTGTGCTCCTTTTGTTTAAAAATATAGACACACCAATCAGGCAAATCATTGTGACCACCCGCCTAATATTGAGTAGGTTCCCCTTCTCCTGACCTGTCCAGGCATGGACTCCACTAGACCTCTGAAGGTACGCTGTGGTATCTGGATGACCCCCCTAATATTGAGTAGGTCCCCCACTGGGGGCCAAGTCATCACCTCAAACTCATTGTTGTGTTCCTCAAACCATTCTTCAACCATTTTTGCAGTGTGGCAGGGAGCATTATACTGCTGGAAGAGGCCACTGTCATCAGGGAATACCGTTTCCATGAAGGGGGGGTACTTGGTCAGTAACAATGTTTAGGTCGGTGGTACCTGTCAGAGTTATATCCACATAAATGGCAGGACCCGATGTTTCCCAGCAGAACATTGCCTAAAGCATCAAACTTTTCCTTCCTTGGACCACTGCCGGCCCGGGAACATCCCACAAGAGCTGCAGTTTTGGAGTTGCTCTGACCCAGTTGTCTAGAATCACAATTTGGTTCTTGTCAAAGTCCCTCAAATCATCTCACCTGTCCTTTATTTCTGCTTCCAACACATCAACCTCAGGGACAAAATGTTCACTTCCTGCCTAATATATCCCCCCATTTCTAGGTGCCATTGTACTATATCCCCCCCCCCACTTCCAGGTGCCATTGTAATATATCCCCCCCAATTCCAGGTACCATTGTAATATATCCCCCCCCCACTTCTAGGTGCCATTGTACTATATCCCCCCACTTCCAGGTGCCATTCTAACCAGATCATTTCCTTCACCTCTCAGTGATCATAAGGTTATGGTCGATCGGTGCATATAAATCCGATAACTTCTACACAATAACCATATACTGTATACAGAAGGAGGGGGAAGCTGATGAATAGACTGGAGAGAGGTAGCTGCTCATATGCCCCTGTATACTTGCCGTAGTGCAATGTCACACTGATTTGTGTCTGTGTTGTCTTTGCAAGCTTTGGATGCCTGGAGGGAAAGTTTATTCTTGGTCCGCAGTCCTTTAAAAGGCAGAGCAGGTAGGAAAATATTTGATCGCTGAGCCTTGAAGGGCATCCATTATCTTTCTACACACACTGCTCTGTACATTTTGTATACTCTCTTATCACACGCACACACACACACACACGTGCACAGCTTCATATCACACATGCATGTAAACCTTCCCATCAAGGTGTGCTTGCTGCTTCGTAGTGCTGCAGTGTGATTGTCCACTACCGTTCCCCAAAACAGCAGACTCCTAGCAAAGTGTTAAAGCAATCTCACCAGACTCTCAATACTGTGTGCGTGCCAGTGTACAGAAGCATGGCAGCTTTCCCGCCTGTTACGACGCGCTTGGCTTGCTGCACGGTAGTGTTGCAGGCTAGCGGCACACTTAGCAGCTTGCGCTGTCAGGCAGGGCCAGATTTACTCTCTCTGCTGCCCCAAAGCCAGGTTCCTAAATGCGCCCCCCCCCCCATCACCGAGATCACTTGCCTAAAGCAGGGCTACATGTAGAAAACAACTACCTGCCCGGAGTCCGGAACTACATGTCCCGTGTGTCGGGAGATAGGTATTCCACGCCCCTGCTGCCCCTCTCCTCCCTGTTGCCCCAAGGCCGGCCTCGGTTGACCTTGTGGGAAATCCGGCCCTGCTGTCAGCACTTCGTGGCCTCAACACCTCGTAGGAGATGTGCGATTTAGTACTGACCTCGTGCTTGTTGCCAGATTGGTGCACTTGCAACGAGACAGATAAACACAGTCCGGGAATAAGCCTTCCACCCAGCGCAAAGCCGGGCGAATGCCGTTCACACAGCCACTAGACAGAGCAGGGGAGCATAGGAAAGCCATGTGCTCATCGGTGCCATCTAGTGGTGGTAAAGCGAGAGCTGCAAGGATGAGTCCGTCCTGTAATAAACGACCTTCTTGAACATGTTCAGATTGCGATATTAAGTTATAAATTTGGTATTTTAAACTAATAAAAATGAACTTGCTTGAAAAGATATCTATAGCCTGATACCCGATGATACCTATATACAAAGCATGCGTGGGCATACGGAAAGAATGGTTGCATTCGCATGTAGCAAACAATTGTGTTGGAATATGCAGAATGTTATTCAAAATATGTTGTTCAACTGGTATAATACTTTATCATCATCATTCCCGGAGCCCAGACCAGCCTGTCTGCTCTACATTTCATTAGAATTTCTTATTATTATTTCTGTACGGGAATGTACCCAGGTCCACCCCCAACCCCGCCCCCTCCCAATCCCATAGTGCACAACATGAGGGTATTTCATTTTCTTTGTTTGAAAGCAATTACATTTCACGTGCATCGAGCACGTTGAGCCACAGCCTGAGTATTACAGCCTGGCCCCTGCCAGCACGTTCTAGGGGAGGACCCTTGTTCTCTATGTGGAAGCAGTGGTCCCACTGCACAGGACCTACATACCCCCTCTGATTGATCCCCGATGAGCAAAATGCATGCCCTCTGCTGTTTGGATTGCTTTAGCTCTTACTCAGTAGGGAACGTGCCGGACCTCTGCAAAGAGACCTCCTTCTTTCCTCTTCTCCAAAACATGGTTTGTTGTCTACCGCTGCAGACTATAAGCCATGTGCCTCATTCAACCAGGCCAGGGCTACATCACCAGTGCCTCGTTTAACCAGGCCAGGGCTACATCACCAGTGCCTCACTTAAATAGTCCAGGCTACCCCACCAGTGCCTCACTCAACCAGACCAGGACTACCCCACCTGTGCCTCACTCAGACAGGCCAGGGCTACATCACCAGTGCCTCACTCAACCAGGCCAGGGCTACATCACCAGTGCCTCACTCAACCAGGCCTGGGCTACATCACTAGCACCTCCCTCAACCAGACCAGGGCTACATCACTAGCGCCTCACTCAACCAGGCCAGGGATACCATCACCAATGCCTCACTCAACAAGGAAGGGCTACATCACCAGTGCCTCACTCAACCAGGCCTGGGCTACATCACTAGCACCTCCCTCAACCAGACCAGGGCTACATCACTAGCGCCTCACTCAACCAGGCCAGGGATACCATCACCAATGCCTCACTCAACAAGGCCAGGGCTACATCACCCGTGTCTGGCTCAACCAGGCCAGGGCTACATCACCAGTGCCTCGCTCAACCAGGCCAACGCTACATCCCCCGTGCCTCACTCAACCAGGCCAAGGCTACATCACCAGTGTTTAACTCAACCAGGCCAGGGCTACATCACCAATTCCTCACTCAGCCAGGCCAGGGCTACATCACCAGTGCTTCCCTTAACCAGGCCAGGGTACATCACCAGTGTCTGGCTCAACCAGGCCAGGGCTACATCACCAGTGCCTTACTCAACTAGGAAGTGGGAAAACAGTCATTGTGACTGAAAGGAAAAAAATGTTTGTTTAACCAATAAATGTCAGATGATTTCATATATCGGCATGCAGAGCTGAACGGTGATGTGATTTTTAGTAGAAGGGATCTGCTTCAAAGCTGAACTCGGCTGATTTGTTATTCGTTACAGAGCTACATCAGCCTGTGTGTTTTACGTCTGCTCGGAGTCCAGCTTTAACTAATATGCCGTGGATTCAAAGTGGAGAGCTTTTTCTTTTCCTTATGGTACATGAACAGTATAACAATGGGTATAAGACCTGAAAAGCTGCCATTTTTTATAAATGATCATTATTATTATGATATAAATTATAAGGGGTGAAAATGTACCGCTGTATTATTTACTGGGCGGGGCATCTGGGGAATGAAACAATAGGACTAGTATTCCTCGAGGCCAAAGTAATGAAATTCTGATGGATGCAGGGACAGCAGTAAATGAAGACTGTTCTATGCTTTCTTTTTTATTAAGTGGTTTCTGTTTTCCTGTATCATGAAATCTTTTTTTTGTGTGTCTATTACGCAAAACCGAAATAGCTGCGTCCTTGCTTTATAAAAAGGCAGCTCGCTTAAAGCTGAACTCTGAGCACCAAAGACCAGACCAGTCACCTTGCACAAGGAGAGAGAGAGTAGCAGTGACTGGTCTTTATTACAGGGAGGGGCGGAGACAAGACCAGTCAACCTGTACAAGGAGAGAGAGCAGCAGTGACCGGTCTTTATTACAGGAGGGGGCGGAGACAAGACCAGTCACCCTGCAGAAGGAGAGAGCACCAGAGACTGGTCTTTATTACAGGAGGGGGCGGAGACAAGACCAGTCACCCTGCACAAGGAGAGAGAGCACCAGAGACTGGTCTTTATACAGGAGGGGGCGGAGACAAGACCAGTCGCCCTGCACAAGGAGAGAGAGCACCAGAGACTGGTCTTTATTACAGGAAGGGACGGAGGCAAGACCAGTCACCCTGTACAAGGAGAGAGAGCAGCAGTGAGCGATCTTTATTACTGGAGCGGGCGGATACAAGACCAGTCACCCTGCACAAGGAGAGAGAGCAGCAGTTTCAAGTTGCCTTTAGGTGCATTGACTTGCATTGTTCCACTAAAGTCGACCAAGACGTATGCATCTAGTATCCGGAGGTCGATGTCGTACAGGAAACCTGATCCACACACAGACATTCTGATGATATAATCAAGTTGCAGGGATCACTTTGAGTGACGGGACGTGACAGCCCGCTCTCGAATGAATCCCTTAGGGCTGTAAGGCACAATGATAGAATTGCTTCCTACACAAAACATGTTGTTCTAGAAATGAGCAAACTCAGAGGCGGCGTCATGGGTGATGTTCCCGAGGTCTGCACACACAAGCGATCGCAATCTCAGACAACAGACGCATGACAGACAACGCAGACAGCGGGGAGGGGATCTGTTAAGACAGGATCAGTATGTGTTGTGTTATTGTGTCTGAGCCCAGCAGTCGTCTTACAGCAACGTGCCTATTGGCTTTCAGCACCTCATAAATCTTGTTTTGCAGACAGCACTGCGCCTCCTGTGTGTGTGTGTGTGCCTTGGATGTGGAGCAGCGTTTTTCTAAGGCGATTGGGAGTGCTCGGTAATTAGTTTTGCCGCAGGACTTGCATAAGCAGCATTACACTGTGTGCGCAACATGTTTGCGAAAGTATCCAATTTGTATCCAATTTGTAACAGGACACATTGATATTGTTAAAGCTGAACTGCAGGTATGACTTTGTACGCATGCTTACGTCCGTCCAGATTGGCTCGTTGTATGCATGCAATATATATATATATATATAACACATTAAGGACGCATCCACTCACTTAAGTCTTCATTTAAGGGCTTCCTTGCCCACTTTTGTTAAATAAAAGTTCACAAAGCAAAGCAATCACCCTCGCAGAGGTTCTTTAGCGTCTCTTGGCAGAACATGCTGGGCCGGATTTGCTCTCCCTGCCGCCCCAAGGCCCCAGACCCGGGACTGGAGATCTCATCCCTCCCAATTCTCTTTGAAATCTCCCAGTTCCAGGATCCCGTGCCAAATCCACAAAACCCGGGAAGAACTGCAACGTCAGCTCTTTCCCAGTACAAGTACTTGCTTCCTGGAACCGCTCAGCACCTCTGGCTGAGAGTCCTGGGTGACTACAACCCCCAGTTCTACTGTGGGATTGCCACACAATACCACAATGTATACATTATATACATATATATGGTAAATGTATTGCATGCGTTATACCTGAGCAGCCAACAGGTATCCTATAAAGCACTATGGTAGCCAGAGCTACTACAGTGCTAGCCACGATCCTTCTGGTCCTGTGAAGAGCTAAGCGGCTTCCCCTCTGCTGTGAAAACACAGGGGGGCCACTTACTCGGCACATCGGCCATTCAGAAAATGCCTAGTGTTATCAGTGGATGCAAGGCTTTCTCTGATGCGATGACGGGCAGATCACGACACCACTGCCCCTTGCCCAATCAGAGAACAGCTAGTATTTTTTATCAATGGATACAGCGTATTTACTGATAGGAAAAGGGGCAGATCGTCCACCACTTCTCATCCAATCAAAGAACACCTAGTATTTTTATCAATGGATTCAGGGTGTTTTCTGATAGGACGAGGAGCATAACATAACGTCACCACTTCTCATCCAATCAAAGAACACCTAGTATTTTTATCAATGGATTCAGGGTGTTTTCTGATAGGACGAGGAGCATAACATAACGTCACCACTTCTCATCCAATCAAAGAACACCTAGTATTTTTATCAATGGATTCAGGGTGTTTTCTGATAGGACGAGGAGCATAACATAACGTCACCACTTCTCATCCAATCAAAGAACACCTAGTATTTTTATGAATGGGGTATTTTCTGATAGGACAAGGGGCAGATTGTAACGCCACCAGTTCTTGTCCAGTCAAAGAACACCTAGTATTTTTATCAATGCATACAGGGTGTTTTCTGATGGGACGCAGGGCAGATCGTGACACGACTACCCCTTGCCCATTTAACATAAACCTAGTATTTTTATAAATTGATACAGGATATTTTCTGATGGGATGAGGGGCAGAATGTGATTCCGCCGTTTCTTTTCCAATCAGAGGAAACCTTGCATTCATTTAGAAAGGAAAAAAAAACAACCTCTAGCCGTCCTCTGAATGGCCACCATGCAGAGCTTGTGACTCCCTTGTGGTTTAACAGCACAGAGAAGTCACTCAGCATCGCGGCTGTTCCACGAGCCAGAAGA
>NW_017307008.1:180690-187619 GCF_000935625.1 Nanorana parkeri
GTATCCCCACTGCAAGGGGAAGGTTTTTCATTACCCGGAGTCCTTCTTTAAATGTCCATCAAAGTGTGATGCTGAAAATGTTACAATGTACATAAGATATGGAAGAGGAACCCGTTTACATTCGGCTGTTTGGAATCATCTCTTCAAGATTATTTGTAGCATTTTTGGAGAAAATTGCCCGCCATGAGGATCGCATTTGCCCAATAAACACACACCCCCCGCGCTAAAACAAAGAGGAGGTCATCGCAGTGCACGGCACGGCTGTACAACCCTGGGCTTTGTTCTATAAAAATGTGCAGCGCGGCACACACGCCGACCTCGGCCTGAGATTTTCCCAATTATCACCGCGCTTCCCAAATGTAGCAAAAGAAACGCCACAAACCAACCGAGGGGAAGGGAACTGCAAATCACCACACCTCGCAACGAAGACAACAGCTGACGATGTGCCAAGTCAAAAAAATATATATTGTTTTGTGGCTCCCTGTCACATCACATGGGTGAGGGCCGGGCAGATGGAACAGACACCGATTAATGCCGCGCTGTATTCAATGATACAAAAGTTTTTATAAAAAGTATCTGAATATAACTCGGCATCAGCCTCTTGCTCATGCCTGGACAGGTCAGGAGAAGGGGAACCTACTCAATATTAGGGGGGGTCATCCAGATACCACAGCATACCTTCAGAGGTCTAGTGGAGTCCATGCATGGACAGGTCAGGAGAAGGAGGACCTACTCAATATTAAAGAGAGGGGGGGGGTCATCCAGATACCACAGCATACCTTCAGAGGTCTAGTGGAGTCCATGCATGGACAGGTCAGGAGAACCTACTCAATATTACTTAGTATTTGAGGTTGAATAAAGACACGGGTCCATCAAGTTCAACCTATTGCATGTATGTATGTGATTCTGCATGTGTATGCGTGTGTACGAGTCCCTGTGTGTTCTTGTTTTTAAGGGTACCTGTACCCCTGTATGTTACGGTCACTGAGGAAGTTGTCCAAATGCTTTTTGAAAGATTCAACAATCTCAGCTGATATCACTGCTTGTGGCAGCGAGTTCCAGATTCTAACGCTCTAACTGAGAAGAAGCCCCTATGCCCCTTGTGGTTAAATCTTTTCTCCACCAGTTTTAGGTGGTGTCCTCTAGTCCTTGTTATGGAGTTTATAGTAAAAAGTTTATTGCTGATGTTGCTATCACCACTGAACATCTTGTACATCAAAATCATGTCCCCCCTTAATCTCCGCACCTCCAGCGTGAACACGTTTAAGTTTAGTTACCTTGTCTCATAGCTTTGTTCCTCCAGCCCCTTAATTAGTTTAGTTGCCCTTCTCTGGACTCTCTCCAGCTCCAGGACATCCTTCCTGTGTATTGGTGACCAAAACTGGACCGCATACTCCAGGTGAGGTCGAACCAGCGATCTATAAAGTGGCAAAATTATAGATTTGTCTCTACAGTACATTCCCTTCTTAATACAAGACAGGACTCTGCTCGCTTTGTTTGCCGCAGCCTGGCACTGCAAGCTATTATTCAATCTGCGGTCTACTATGACCCCCAAATCTATCTCCATTTCTGACTTCCCTAGTGGAGTTCCAATTAATGTGTAATCCGCTTGCCTATTTTTAACCCCACAGTGGATTACTTTACATTTATCAACATTAAACCTCATCTGCCATATAGTTTCTCTCCCCGATTTTATCCAGGTCCTCCTGTAGTGTTATAGTGTCTAAGTCCGTGTCTATTACCCTCCCGATTTTAGTATCGTCTGCAAACACGGAGACATGGCTATTCACGCCCTCCCCGATATCGTTAACAAACAGGTTGAATAGTATGGGGCCAAGCACAGATCCCTGGGCACGCCGCTCATGACCCTAGACCAATCTGAAAGGGAGCCATTTATCGATACTCTCTGGACACCTTCCTGTAGCCAGTTCTCTATCCATGTACACACCACCTTATCTATGCCCATAGACCACAGCTTGGGGGACCTACTCAATATTAGGGAGGGTGATCCAGATACCACGGCATACCATCAGAGTTCTAGAGGAGTCCATGCCTGGACGGGTCAGGAAAAGGGGGACCTGCTAAATATTAGGGAGGGTGATCCAGATACCACAGCATACCTTCAGAGTTCTAGAGGAGTCCATGCCTGGACGGGTCAGGAAAAGGGCGACCTGATACATGCCTGGACGGGTCAGGAAAAGGGGGACCTGCTAAATATTAGGGAGGGTGATCCAGATACCACAGCATACCTTCAGAGGTTTAGTGGAGTCCATGCCTGGACTGGTCAGGAAAAGGGGGACCTACTCAATATTAGGGGGAGTCATCCAGATACCACAGCATACTTTCAGAGGTCTAGTGGAGTCCATGCCTGGATGGGCCAGGAAAAGGGGGACCTACTCAATATTAGGGGGGTCATCCAGATACCACAGCATACCTTCAGAGGTCTAGTGGACTCCATGCCTGGACGGGTCAGGAGAAGGGGGACCTACTCAATATTAGGGAGGGTGATCCAGATACCACGGCATACCTTCGGAGATCTAGAGAAGACCATGCCTGGACGGGTCAGGAAAAGGGGGACCTACTCAATATTAGGGGGGTCATCCAGATACCACAGCATACCTTCAGAGGTCTAGTGGACTCCATGCCTGGACGGGTCAGGAAAAGGGGGACCTACTCAATATTAGGGGGGTGGTCATAATGCTATGGATGATCCTTGTACACGCGTGTTCTCTCTCTTGCGCTTAATACTGCCAAGAATGTTGTTGTTTTTTCTTCTTTAACACCAAAGAACGACTTTGTTTTGCAGCACCAGGTTTTATTGTTTGACATCTTTGTTCAAAATAAGTTGATCTTCATCGTCTGGAGAGTTCATTGAACCGTCACAAATTCTGCTGCTGGTAAACAGGTGTGTCTGCTTTTTGGAGCACCGTGAGACTTAATTTTCACACTTGAAGTGCTCAGCACATAAGATGCACGGGGAAGTTTGTGTTTCGTGTGAAAAAATAACTTTAGTAAGCAGAACTGATGATAAGATCTTCGTGTTTATGGTTTGTTTTTTTAAGCTTTCACGAACATCTTGGAGATAAACGCATTGTAGTTCTAGTCTCACCTGATGAATGCCGCGCGTGATGACTTTGTTCAGTACGGACTAATGCATGCATGTGAATCTGTGTTTTTAAAGACCATCTACACCCAAAAATGCATATTTTAGTCATGGATGTGCATTGGTGGGTTGCAGTACACACTGTGCCTCTTTAATGTTGTCCATACACTCCGTGGTACCGAGCAGAATAGAAAATAGTGGGGAAAAAGTAGAAAAAAAAAATTACAACTATTTTTACAAATGTAAATAAATATTAAATGTAAAAAAAAAAAGATTAAAAAAAAAAAAAAAAAAATTAAAAAAAAAAAAAAAAGATTGGGCGGAGCTAGCAGTGACAGCTAGCTCCAGCCAACTGTTTCCTATTGGCCGGCACCTGCTATAGTCTCTATAGTTACGGCCGGCTCCGCCCAGTTGTTATTGTTTAATGACAGATCAGGATCATGTGGGGACGTTGATCTGTCATTACAACTAGGTGGGGCGAAAAAAGTTGGCCTTCTGCAGGCCGTTTGCCCTCCTTTGGGTGTCACTTCGGCTCAGTCAAGCCGAAGTATATGCCTTTGGCCTTTGCTTAACTGCTTGGCCGCCTTCAGCTGCTGTACGGGCTAGTGTGAATAGCCCGTACAGCAGCCCTTCGGTTCAACTGAACCGGAGTCCTCCGGTGGCCTTCGGCTCCTACGTGTATAACCCCTTTAAATTCAAACAAGATTCTTCCATTAGCATCAGCAGAGCCCCGGCGCCTCGTCCCACCGATTTGGCGGAATAAAAGCAATTTAACTCATTGTGATCCTGACAGTAGTCACTAAGGTTGCCACCTGTTCAGGATTCACCCGGACAGTTTGGGTTTTGAAAGCTGTGTCCGGGTTTCACGGCAGCAGAAACCTGGACACACGATGTCAGGCAGACAGGGGCAACCAAAATTAAGATAGGGGCTACTGGCCCACCACTAAAAATAGTCTAAACTGTGATATTTACATATGAATAAGCCGCAACTCATTCTTCCCAAAAAAACATCCGCACGTTGCTAGAGTGTTCGGGTTTTGCATGAAGCAAAGGTGGTAACCCTAGTAGTCACTGAGACATGTCTGGAGCTGAGAGAGAGTGGGGAAGTCGCTCTTGGTATGAGATTCCTCCACCCACATGACATGGAATGTACTTGAGATTATTGTACACAAGCTCACCACATAGTAACAAAAGGGGATCATTATGTAACATTGTCTCTTATTGTTTATAGTAAATAGAAGGACTCCGGGGGGACAGCAGAGAATGTGTTCAGTGTGGTGTGTGGTGTGTTTTTGGCTCCTGGATTCCCCTTGTGTATCTCACATTCTCTGCCCACAGATCAGTTTATGATGTTTGTCTGCACAGAGGATTGCAGCATTCGGAGTGTTCTCTCTGATCTCTCAGTGGAGTTGGTTGTTATTGTTGTGGGTGCGTAAAGCCGGCTTACAGCGGCAGATTTTCCTACAAACAAAATCTCATCAGAACATTCGATTGTCATCAGAGACTTGACAAATGTTGTTCAAAGTTTGGTTTGGATTTAACATTTCAGTTTTAGATACGCCTTAAAATAGAAAAACCTGGAACTACCACGCTGGGTTGCATGGCACAGTCCCAACAGAAGGACCCCAGCGACAAACCCTTCACCTGTGGTAGTGTAACGGAAGCCATTGCATTTGACGTCTGTGCTTGGGGAGCAGTAGAGATGTGCATGGGCTTCACCCGAGCTCGCCCAGGAAAAGCTGTCAGTGACACATTACCCAATTAGCTGCGGCCAGGGCATTCCCCACCTGGCGAAAAAAGCGAAGATCTTCCAGAGACAAAGCCCCACTGGTATTAACTCTTAGTAGACCCTTATGGTTAATCACTGCCAATCCCCAGATCCGTAACTAAAATAAACCAATAGAACCAACCTATGACAGAGCCCCCTCCCCCCGTCATATATGACATTCCCCACCTGGCAGCCACACGTAACAAAGGCCCTGGCCGCAGCTGATTGGGCGAGGAGGGTGATGTGTCTGACAGTTTTGCATGGGCTAACTTGGGGGAATTTAGTATGCATCATCTCTACTCCCCGAGCACAGACATAAAATGTATTGGCTTCCGGTCCACTACCATAGATCAAGCGTTTATCGCTGGGGTCCTTCTAATGGACTGTACCATGCAGTCTATCGCCAGGGTCCTTCTAATGGACTGTACCATGCAGTCCATCATTGGGGTCCTTCTAATGGACTGTACCATGCAGTCCATCGCCGGGCATGCAGTCTATCGCCAGGGTCCTTCTAATGGACTGTACCATGCAGTCCATCATTGGGGTCCTTCTAATGGACTGTACCATGCAGTCCATCATTGGGGTCTTTCTAATGGACTGTACCATGCAGTCCATCGCCGGGGTCCTTCTAATGCACTGTACCATGCAGTCTTTTGCTAGGGTCCTTCTAATGGACTGTACCATGCAGTCAATCACTGGGGTCCTTCTACTGGGATGTCTACTCCCCAAGCACAGACATAAAATGCATTGGCGCCCGCTCCAGTACCATAGATCAAGCGTTTATCGCTGGGGTCCTTCTAATAGACTGTACCGTGCAGTCTATTGCTGGGGTCCTTCTAATAGACTGTACCGTGCAGTCTATTGCTGGGGTCCTTCTAATAGACTGTACCGTGCAGTCTATTGCTGGGGTCCTTCTAATAGACTGTACCGTGCAGTCTATTGCTGGGGTCCTTCTAATAGACTGTACCGTGCAGTCTATTGCTGGGGTCCTTCTAATAGACTGTACCGTGCAGTCTATTGCTGGGGTCCTTCTAATAGACTGTACCGTGCAGTCTATTGCTGGGGTCCTTCTAATAGACTGTACCGTGCAGTCTATTGCTGGGGTCCTTCTAATAGACTGTACCGTGCAGTCTATTGCTGGGGTCCTTCTAATAGACTGTACCGTGCAGTCTATTGCTGGGGTCCTTCTAATAGACTGTACCGTGCAGTCTATTGCTGGGGTCCTTCTAATAGACTGTACCATGCAGTCCATCTCTGGGGTCCTTCTACTGGGATGTCTACTCCCCAAGCACAGACATAAAATGCATTGGCTTCCGGTCCAGTACCATAGATCAAGCGTTTATCGCTGGGGTCCTTCTAATGGACTGTACCATGCAGTCCATCGTTGGGGTCCTTCTAGTGGACTGTACCATGCAGTCCATCTCTGGGGTCCTTCTAATAGACTGTACCATGCAGTCTATTGCTGGGGTCCTTCTAATGGACTGTACCACGCAGTCTATCGCTGGGGTCCTTCTAATGCACTGTACCATGCAGTCCAGTGTGTTAGGAATAGGCGCCCATCCCTACTGGGGAGGATGCCGATTACTCTCATTTAAAGTCCACGTAGACGCAAGGAAGGCTTCTTATCCCTTAGAAGCTTCTACACCATCCTCACCTACTGACACAGACAGGTGCGAACGCATGACTTGGCACAGGTTCAGGGTAGACCGGTTGTGCCAAGTCTGTGAATGTTTGTAGATTTGGGAGGCGCACTCTGTCTTCTCCATCATACGCCGATACATATTTTGTGATATGGCATTTGATAGGACCCGTCTATGACCTCCGCCGCATCAGCTATTCGGAGTAGAAGGTCACCTCAGACTACCCAGCCATCGCTTCTGTGAGTCTGCGAAACAAAAGATTAAATGAGGTTCTGAAAGTACATACGCCACCAAACGCACCACAGCATGCCTCCAAAATGCCACCGCTGCTTATAAATAGATTGCATTTGCTAGTCCGCGGCCTCCCGCTGCCTCTCAAAAGGTTAATATGTTATTCTGCAATGTTACAAGACATCCG
>NW_017307008.1:187630-205488 GCF_000935625.1 Nanorana parkeri
TTTTTGAGGGAGTACAGCGGGACACCAGCGTAGTGCCTTGCGGGGGGCAGCGACAGATCAGCAGCACATAAAACCAGAATAGCAGCTCAGCTGTGGATGCGTGTGTGTGTGTGTGGGGTGTTACATGGGCAGGATATGGGCCGGGCACAGCGGGACAGGTGAACGGGACAACAGAGGGAAATGGATACCGCAGCGGGACACAGACAATAGATAAAGACTAACAGCAGAGAACAACTGCAGGCTGCAGTGCAAACATGTTCAGTACATGAATGCAATCATCCACACTGCTTTATTTTTAACTCTTGGTGTTGGTAATGAACAAGGTGAAACAAACCATGAAACGCCAGCAGCCAGTTTTGCAGCCTTGGCATGCGTTAGTAAAACTGTACACATCCTTAAAACTATGAAGTGTTTCCAGGGCGAACGGCTCCGCAAACGTCTTTTAGATTCACAGTTCGTTATGGCCCCTAGATGGAGCCGAGGAGCATAGGAACTTCCTATTGTACTATGGCCCCTAGATGGAGCCGAGGAGCATAGGAACTTCCTATTGTACTATGGCCCCTAGATGGAGCCGAGGAGCATAGGAACTTCCTATTGTACTATGGCCACTAGATGGTGCAGAGGAGCAAAGGAACTTCCTATTGTACTATGGCCACTAGAGGGAGCCGAGGATCACAGGAAGTTCCTATTATACTATGGCCACTAGATTCCCATTATACTATGGCCACTAGATGGAGCCGAGGAGCACAGGAAATTCCTATCTAGTGACCATAGTATAACAGGAATCTAATGGCCATAGTATAATAGGAATTTCCTGTGTTTCTCTGCTCTATTATACTATGGCCACTAGATTCCTATTATACTATGGCCACTAGAGGGAGCCGGGGAGAATAGGAAATTCCTAGTATACTATGGCCACTAGATTCCTATTATACTATGGCCACTAGAGGGAGCTGAGGGCAATAGGAAATTCCCATTATACTATGGCCACTACGGTAGGTAGAGCTAAGGGGCACAGGAAATTCCCATTATGGTATAGCCGCTAGATAGGAATTTCCTGTGGCCCTCAGCTCTATCAATCGGCCATAGCATAATAGGATTTTCCAGTGCCCGTTAGCTCTACCTAGTGGCCATAGTATAATGGGAATTTCCTGTGACCCTCAGCTCTATTATACTATGGTCACTAGATAGAGCTAACGGGCACTGGAAAATCCTATTATGCTATGGCCACTAGATTCCTATTATACTATGGCCACTAGATTCCTATTATACTATGGCCACTAGATTCCTATTATGCTATGGCCACTAGATTCCTATTATGCTATGGCCACTAGATTGCTATTATACTATGGCCACTAGATTCCTATTATACTATGGCCCCTAGATTCCTATTATGCTATGGCCACTAGATTCCTATTATACTATGGCCACTAGATTCCTATTATACTATGGCCACTAGATTCCTATTATGCTATGGCCACTAGATTGCTATTATACTATGGCCACTATTATTATTATACTTTATTTATAGAGCACCAACAGTTTGCGCAGCACTTTACAATATAAGGAAGACATTACAATCACAATACAAGTCAAGACAAGATGGTAAGGAGGGCCCTGCCCCTGAGGGCTTACAATCTAAAACTAGATTCCTATTATACTATGGCCACTAGAGGGAGCCGAGAATAGGAAATTCCAATGCTCCTCAGCTCCACCTAGTGGCCATAATAAACTGCGACTCTGAAACTCAGAAGCTGCTCCATCATGGACCATGCTGTACATAGCTCCCTGAACACAGCCCAGCACCCTGCCTCAGTACTCCAATTGGCCAATAGTCCAGGAATGAGCGTGCAAAGCAAAGACAAATTTTGACAAAAGTGACACTTTGTATAAAGAATGTTACAAGGCTGACGGTGGATCTGCTTCATGGATACAAATGTTTCCTTTTTCCAGGACTTTTCAGGAGCGTATCGCCGAGTCCTCACCCCGAGTTATCACACGGAAACCTCTCCCTGAGTCTGACACCGACGCTGAGATCATTCTTCTGCATGACAGACTTGGCAGGAAGTCAGAGACTCGGCCTGAGAAGTTATATAACTGTGCGAAAAACTCAAATCCCCAGCGAGCGGTTATATCACACAGTGAGGAGTGCAGATCGACGATTGATTGCAGTGACCCAGGGGTAGGGCAACCTCGGCACTACAAATCCCATTGTGCCTCAGCTTCTAGGAGTCATGCCTGTGGGTGTCAGAGTCTTGCAGTGCCTCATGGGAGTTGTAGTTCCACAACAGCTGGAGGGCTGTGGTTGCCTACCCCCCCAGCAACTAACATGAACCGTAGGGTTTTTCTCCCCCCAGAGTTCTGTATAGATTTGTAATTGGTGTGGCT
Source organism: Nanorana parkeri (assembly GCF_000935625.1). Classification (NCBI taxonomy): domain Eukaryota; kingdom Metazoa; phylum Chordata; class Amphibia; order Anura; family Dicroglossidae; genus Nanorana; species Nanorana parkeri. The sequence continues at coordinate 190,019 of NW_017307008.1, forward strand.
GTTTGTGCACTTCCTGTTATAGGGTGACAATGCTCAGTCCTTGTTCAGGCACTTCCTGTTATAGGGTGACAACGCTCTGTCCTTGTTCAAGCGCTTCCTGTTATAGGGTGACAATGCTCTGTCCTTGTTCAGGTACTTCCTTTTATAGAGTAACAACACTCTGTCCCCATCTACCAGTTGTGCTCCTGCGTTGTCACCTTCTCACATGATCTACTCATGGAGATTAGAAGTGGCAGGTTTAACACAAAAAGTAGCCCATGCCTTTAAATCTGCAGCTCTCATTAAAATATTCCCTGGTGATCCTGCTATGCAGATCCTTGTTCAGGCACTTCCTGTTATAGGGTGACAACGCTCTGTCTATGTTCAGGCACTTCCTGTTATAGGGTGACAACGCTCTGTCTATGTTCAGGAACTTCCTGTTATAGGGTGACAGCGCTCTATCCCCATCTCCTAATTTTTTGTCCTGCATTGTCTACCTGTCACAAGTTGAGGCTACTTTTATTAAAAATGATCCCTGGTGATGCTGCCATGCAGATCCCCGCTCAGACACGTCCTGTTATAGGGTGACAACGCTCTGTCCCTGTCTCCTGATTTTTCTCCTGCATTGTCACCCTGTCACATGGGCTTCTGATGGAGACTACAAGTGGCCGTTTCATCACACATTACACAGATATGGTCCACTGTTGTCACCATCAGGAAACCCGCGCCTGAGAAATGTCATGCGGCCATGGCTGGGGTGCATGTAGGCAGGAAGTGGCTGCAGGGGATCAGCAGAACGAATATGTGACAATAAAGTGAAGAGAGTATTTTATTTTTCTATAAGCTCCGTGTTTGATTTGCACATGAATTCCTTGCAGGCGGTCAGACCTGATCCGCGGCCTTTTCTGCTGGTTTTGTTTTTTCTGACCGGCGTTGTGGGATTTTGTTTGGGGTTTTTATTTTTGTTGCTTTCTTGTTGTTTGTGTCGTCTTCTTACTGTATACAGGCCTGGGAAGAGACGAGGAGAAGGGGGTGGCCACTGGACAAGGGCCCTTCTTGTCTGGGGCGTAGCTGGGATGCCAGACGTTAAGAACTGGGAGTACTGCCAGAGGTTTTATCAAAGGAAGCAGATCAGCTGGCAGCTGGAGATGGGAGCCCGCCAGCTGTCCCTCTCTCTCTCTCTCTCTCTCTCTCTCTCTCTCTCCTTTCTTTATCTCTTCGGCTTTATTTTTTCTCTCGCGGTGAATAGCAAACACACTTGTTTTTATTCCTCTTCATATGAGAAATTGATATTTTGTGTGTTCGCTTCCTTCGTCTTCCCCGTTGTCATGTATTATAGGTATGACATAGCGGAGTCATGCTGCACATGAAAGGTTTACAGTCGGGGTCAGCGACCTTTTCCACATTAGGCGTTATGTTCACACGCATTAGACAAGTGGCGTGCCGGTGAGCAACAGCGCGTTGTAGTGCATTAGAGTGTAAAAGTTTATTAACTGGCGCAATGCATGCACTTCAGACCTCAGATCCGCGCCAATGCATACACTTCAGACCTCATATCCGCTCCAATGCATGCACTTCAGACCTCATATCCGCTCCAATGCATGCACTTCAGACCTCATATCCGCTCCAATGCATACATTTCAGACCTCATTTCCGCTCCAATGCATACATTTCAGACCTCATTTCCGCTCCAATGCATACATTTCAGACCTCATGTCAGCCCCAATGCATACACTTCAGACCTCATATCCGCTCCAATGCATGCACTTCAGACCTCATATCCGCTCCAATGCATACATTTCAGACCTCATTTCCGCTCCAATGCATACATTTCAGACCTCATTTCCGCTCCAATGCATACATTTCAGACCTCATGTCAGCCCCAATGCATACACTTCAGACCTCATATCCGCTCCAATGCATACACTTCAGACCTCATATCCGCTCCAATGCATGCACTTCAGACCTCATATCCGCTCCAATGCATACACTTCAGGGGAAGTGGGGAAATCCCCCCCCCCCAATGGGACAACTGTCTAAGGCCTGGTTCACACCTGGGCGCTTTGTAGCGCGTTTGAACGCTCTGCAAAACGCTCAAACACCGAAATCCCATTATTTCCTATGGGTATGGTTCACACCTGGGCGTATTACAGGCCGTATGAGCGCGCTACAAAACGCCCTACGCCCAAAGAAGTACAGGAGCTTCTTTGGGCCGTTCTTGTCGCGCGTTTCCATTGGGATACAGCCAAGTAGCCCTCAGAAACGCGCCTTTGTCGCGCGTTTTTTTTACAGCGAATCGCGGGGAAAACGCGCGTCAGGAAATGTGCGACAACTGCGCATATTCGATACGCCTAGGTGTGAACCCAGCCTAAGAGGGGTCTTCTCCTGAGTTTCCTTTCACTTTGTCTTGTGTCTATGGGACAGGAAGTTAAAGGAAATCTCCCCAGTGGAGCTCAGATGACCTTTGACAGCTCTTTTCTCCATTCTTTACTCTATCCAAAACAAAAAGATAGGCGAGTATGAGGTGCGCACCACTCCAGCAGCCTCCTGTGATATCCATGTCAGATATCCCATGGGGCATCAGCTTACACAGAGTGGTTGCCTCGGGTGGCATCTCATTGGGTCACATGACCTTTCCGGCCATGGTCGCTAAGAGCTCTTAGCAACCTATGACGCTCTGGCTGGCGTCCCTCCCACCTCAGTGGCGGGCCAGAGGGACACGCGTGAACTTCCGGTTTAGTTAGAACTAAGAGGTTTGGCCAAGAAAGCTCTTCTGCACGAGCGCCGGCCGCGGCTTTGCCCTATACACATACACCACAGCAACTCAAGCGGCGGCCATATTGAGTGGGGCACCTGATATTAATACCGTGTTGGATTAGTGTGATCCTAGTTCATTTTAATACTTCATTGCTGTGCTGTATGTGTATAGGGCAAAGCCGCGGCTGGCGCTCGTGCAGAAGAGCTTTATTGGCCAAACCTCTTAGTTTTAACTAAACCGGACGTCAGGCAGTTGGAGAGCTCGATAAGTTGGAACTTTCGATAGAACACCAGCACACACACCACATCCCCCCCTTTCCTAAGAATTTTAGGACTGCTCCCGAAGGGTGGACTTGGTGGCGCATCATCAGAAAAGACAGCCAGCTTTCGATGATGTCAGAAAGGAAGACGGTGGTGCCGGATCCGGGGGAGCGGCGGTTCACAGCAGGACAACGCTGGATTCACTGGGTGGGTGAGTATTCCATTGGAGCCTAATCCAGAAGACACGATAAGAAAGGGTTAAACGCAAAATGAACCTGGGCGGGGGTGAAGTTCCTTTTCATTTTGATAAAACAAAATCAGATTTTTCAATCAGTATATACACAATGGTATGCAAACATGAGATGTTCAGTGTATTGGAAGCAGCAGATTTAGCAGCTGACCAGTGGCCATCGTGTAACAGGAATCTGCCAAAACGCAGCAAGCAAATCTCTTCCTGTTTCCGGACATTTTGTAACAATATGTTTGTGTGAAGAGATGCTGCGGCTTGAACGCCGGTCTCTTGCTTATCTACAAACAACTGTAACCAATGGTTTGCTAGTAAATAGATATATAAACATACATTTTGCAACGCTGGTCCCAACTCTTCCCTTTTCTATCCAGTACATTGAGATCAATTACCAGGACACTATGACAGCCTGAGGCATGAGTCACTTTTATACTTCATATCAGACGTATGTTCCTTGCAGAGAATGAGATGGTCGGTGCTCAGAGTTCAACTTCTTCAGGACCTGCGTCGACCGGCTTCCATTTGCACTATATTGTCAAAAGTATTGGGCCCTCCCCCTCAAAATCATTGGATTCAGGTGTTCCAATCACCTCCATGGCCACAGGTGTATAAAATCACGCACCTCGGCATGCAGACGCTTCTACATACATTTGTGGAAGAATGGTTCGCTCTCAGGAGCTCAGTGACTACAAGCGTGGTACCGTGATAGGTTGTCACCTGTGCAATAAGTCCATCCGCGACATTTCCTGGCGACTAAATATTCCGCGGTCACCTGTCACTGGTATTATAACAAAGTGGAAGCAACTGGGAACAACAGCGACTCAGCCAGGAAGTGATCGGCCACGTACAATGACAGAGCGGGGTCAGCTCATGGTGAAGCGCACAGTGCGCAGAAGTCGCCAACTGTCTGCAGAGTCAATAGCTACAGACCTCCAAACTTCGTGTGGCCTTCAGATTGGCACAACAACAGTGCGTAGAGAGCTTCATGGAATGGGTTTCCATGGCCGAGCAGCTGCATCCAAGCCTTACATCACCAAGTGCAATGCAAAGCGTGGGATGCCGTGGTGTAAAGCACGCCGCCACTGGACTCTAGAGAAGTGGAGACGTGTTCTCTGGAGTGACGAATCACGCTTCTCTGTCTGGCAATCCGATGGACGTGTCTGGGTTTGGCGGTTGCCAGGAGAACGGTACTTGCCTGACTGCATTGTGCCAAGTGTAAAGTTTGGTGGAGGGGGGATTATGGTGTGGGGTTGTTTTTCAGGGGTTGGGCTTGGCCCCTTAGTTCCAGTGAAGGGAACTCTTAAGGCATCAGCACACCAAGACATTTTGGACAATTTCATGCTCCCAACTTTGTGGGAACAGTTTGGGGACGGCCCCTTCCTGTTCCAACATGACTGCGCACCAGTGCACAAAGCAAGGTCCATAAAGACATGGATGGGGGAGTTTGGGGGGGAGGAACGTGACTGGCCACACAGAGTCCTGACCTCAACGCGATAGAACACCTTTGGCATGAATTAGAGCGGAGACTGCGAGCCCGGCCTTCTCCTCCAACATCAGTACCTGACCTCACAAATGGTCCAACATTCCCATAGACACACTCCTAAACCTTGTGGACGCCTTGCCAGAAGAGTTGAAGCTGTTATAGCTGCAAAGGGCGGAGCCAACCCAATACTGAACCCTAAGGACTAAGACTGGGATGCCATTAAAGTTCATGTGCGTGTAAAGGCGTCCCAATACTTTTGGCAATATAGTGTACTTCCAATGGGCTTTGCATTTGCATACAAGTCTATAGGGGTGCAGGTCAGAAGCAATTCAGCTGCAGGTCAAATGCACCTGTCAATGAATTCTGAATGATCTTAGACTGATGTCAAATTGATGCCGTCGACACAAGCCCAAAGCCGGTTGACACATGCCCTTGCCCTGCGTGCTTTTATCTTTACACTGTGGTTATCTTGTAGGCAGATAAGTCCCTGATGTTCTTTCTCATATCTCTCTTTGCTTGGTTATTGGAAATAGAGGCAACAAAACAGTGAGGTTTATATACCAAGGGATATGTGTGCGTAGATTGCTCATCGACCCTGCAGACACAAACAACTCATATCCTAATGGAATTTACGATTGCCTCTGCAATGCACATCAGCACGCTTGCACAGGCAACTGCACATGGTCAGGCCATTTAAACTGTTATGGCGCCTCTGGTGTGTATATAATGTACTGGTCATCGCCCTCAGCCTCCACTAAAAGTATTTTTCTTGTACCCAATGCAACAAGGTATCACCCTTGAAGCCACCAGGCTGCTTGGAAGAATCTTCTGAGCCCGCGCATGCGCAGTTCACTATTCATTCAATCGTATAGAGAGTTTGCTCTCCTTTGGAGCTTAAAGGAGAACTATGAGGTGAGTGCTTTTCACTCACCTCATAGTTCTAGCCGACCTGTGACAATGAGACTGTCACAGGTCGGCTCCGTAGATCGGGAGGTGAGCGAACACATAACGGCGTTCGCTCACCTCTTGATTCTGTCACAGCTCTCTGCCGTGACAGGGGAGGGGCTGGATTCCCCCCTCCCCGCTCCGATCTGCCAGCGCTGACTGGCGGATCGGACGTGGAAGGGGGCGGGTACAGCCGGCTCTGCCTCTAGATAGGCAGAGCCAGCTGCCACTCACACAGCTGGGCGGATCCAGACATAATTGTAGGGATCCGCTTCAGCTGCGGCGTCTCAGTATACCACGAGCTGTAGCTCGCGGTATACTGGGCTTAGGGTGACGGGAGGACGCTAGTTTGTGTTTTGCCGTTACCCTAAGGAGAACTATGGGGTAAAGCCCTAACCCCATAGTTCTCCTTTAATGTACAAATTCTCCTCGAGTATATTGCACATGCGCAGGACAAGGCTCAGATAATTGTGCAATGTACCTTGGTGGCTTCTTGGGTGACAGGCCCTCTTTAAGAAGACTGTTAGTCCCCTACTGTCAATTTTTTTGTAGCCCATTCAAGCTAATCACAGATCGTGATTGATCAGCTTCTTCCCTGGCCCTGTGGACGGGGAATGACCAGGGTCAGTTTTCCCACAAGGCCACCGAGGCCTGTCCTCGGGGCGGCAGGGAGGAGAGAGGCGGCACAGCTGCCGGGCGGCAGTTTTTTCTACATTTAGCCCTGCTTCGGGCAAGCGGGACTAAATGTAGAGCAGGGAACCCGCCACTTGTTTAGTACAAGTGGACCCGGCGATGCCGCTGAGATCACTTATATGCAGCATGCAGGTCCGTCCTCCCCCCCTCCATGGTCCACCTCCACCTCCAGCTACCTCTCTCCCGCTAGCTGCCTCCCTACTCGCCATGGTTTTCAGGGGGGTTCACCGCACCTCTGGGGGCCCAGGACCACGACACGTTCATTCAAGATGGAGCGCGGGGAGCAGAGCGGCAAATATCTGGTAGAAAAGGTTCCATAACAGAGACAAATGAAGGAACTTTTCTCCGTCTGTATACTTTCTATCCGTCTCTGGTATGCTGAACTCGTACAGAAGCCAGCCGGCTCTCCTGCCGCTTCTATTTGCGGCGCGCTCTCTATTTATAAGTTCGTACAGACCGGGGAAGCTTGCTGACAGATAAGATGTTTTCCTTGCACACTGCTGACCTCTAATTGTTTACTGCTGACAATGAGCTGCTTGAAGTGCAAGTTCTGCCCGATACATTGTTCTAAATTGTAATGTTGGGGAGCTCACAGAGCACTCGCACAGCGTTTTTCCATGAACGAAAAGTCTGTATTGGTATTTCAACAGCAGATACTCAAGGAAGCTCAACATACAATAGCTTGTCTTCAGCAGAATATATATATATATATACTGGCTCACCAATCACCGCGTTGTTCCATACACTCACGGTGTCCCAGTCTTTTAATAGTTCTCTCTTGCAGCACTGCTGCTCCTGCCTCAATCTTCAAGACCACTCTCTGTTTCCCCCAGACAACCTCAATCACGTGCCAATCCTCACCATAGGCTTCACAAACCTGCAGCGCTCTGCTGCACTGGCCTCCACACTGACTCCTGGGTGGAGTTCCCCTGACTCACAGGTGGGGCCCTCAATACATCCCGGCACACTCTTCATGAGGGATGTACACAGGTGCTGGTTACTACCAAAGCATGGACCCAGGAATGGAAATTTCCTCCCACCCAGAGCTCTAAGAAATCTCCTGCCTCCAGGATCCCAACTGTGATCCAGAAAACCTGGAAAGGACTGAAAAGGCAGGATCGAGAGGTGAGCGAACGCCGGCATGTGTTCGCTCACTTCCCGATCTACTGAGCCGACCTGTGACAGTCTCATTGTCACAGGTCGGCTAGAACTATGAGGTGAGTGGAAATCACTCATCTCATAGTTCTCCTTTAAGCTCTTGTGAGCAGGCCCTCCGAACTCGGGGACGGGCTTTTCTACTCAGGCTGTGGCTGCTTTAAAAAAAAACCTGACCTGTAATATTTCTAACACCTTTTGTTTTGTTGCACCTGGGAATGCATTGAGCTGATTCAAACCGAAAGCTCAATTGGGCTTTGACGAAGGATAATGCTTCGGGCAAACACCCGTCCTCCTTCACCCTGCCCCATATTGTCCACAGCCGGGCCACGGCTTCCCTTAAAGCAGGGGTAGCAAACCTCCGGCCCTCCAGCTGTGGTGGGACTACAAATCCCACGAGGCATTGCAAGATTCTCACAGCCACAGACATGACTCCCGGAGAGAGATGCATCATGCGATTTGTAGTTTCACCACAGCTGGAGGGCCGCAGTTTGGACATCCCTGCCTTAAAGGAATACTATGGTAGTGTGTCCTGCCGCTGACACCAGAAGGAAATGGTTTTGTAGACCCGATCCCATAAATACTTGCCGTTTGGTTGTTCTTCTGCCTGATAAGATTAACATTCCATGGACTTGAGCCAGAAGCCGCTCTAATAGCATGTTATTGTGTGACCTTGTTTACAAAAGGCTCTGCGAATAATCGTTTGGCATACATTCACCGCATGCGTATCCAAAGTGACAGCCCAGCCGTCACATTTTATATCCTGTGTATTCACCTCTATGTACAACACCCCAGACCAGATACATTGGCATAAATCATCCTCATAAGGTGTGGTCAGCAGTGGAACAAAAAAAATGTATGTATGTATATAGTATATATATACAGGTGAAACTCGAATAATTCGAATATCGTGCAAAGTTCATTTATTTCACTAATGCAACTTATGCGGTGAAACTAATATATGAGATAAACTCATTACATGCAAAGCAAGATAGTTCAAGCCGTGATTTGTCATCATTGTGATGATTATGGCTTACAGCTCATGAAAACCCCAAGAACCCCAAATCCACAACCTCAAAAAAGTAGATTATTACATGCAATCAATAAAACAAGGATTGTACATAGAACATTATCGGACCTCTGAAAAGTACAAGCATGCATATGTACTCAGTACTTGGTTTGGGCCCATTTTGCAGCACTTACTGCAATTACTTTTGCACGATATTCTAATTATTTGAGTTTCAACTGTATATCAGCAGGGGGAGGAGCAAAAGGCAATACTCTAGGGCAGTGATGGTGAACCTTTTTGAGCCTGAGTGCCCAAACTGGATCACTAAACCAACATTTGCATCTCAAAGTGCCAACCCTGCAATTGCAACCTCTCTTAGAGGGTCTGTACAGGCTCTCAGGGGGGCTGTGCGACTCTCAGGAGCACTGTGTGGGCTTTCAGGGGGGCTGTGCAGCTCTCAGGTGGTCTATAAGGGCTATTAGATGGTCTATATGGGCTGAGTGGCTCTGAAGCACTCTGTATGGGCTCTCCTGGGGGCTGTGTGGCTCTTAGGAAAGCTGTTAGCTGGTCTGTAGGGGCTCTCAGGTGGGGCTTTGCAGCTCTTAGGGGGGCTGTATGGGCTCCCATGGGGGGCTGCATGGCTCTCGGGTGGACTCTGTGAGCTGTTAGGTGGTCTGTACAGGTTCTCAGAGGGGCTGTGCAGCTCTCAGGTGGTCTATAAGGTCCCTGAGAGGCCCCAGCGAGCAACCTCTAATATGCCTGATTAGAGGGCTGCCGCTGCCTGATTGTGGCCAGCCCGGATCGCATACCGAGGCGATCCGGGACGGTCGGGCATATCTTTAGGAGCACTCATATGTTAATCTGAACCTAGGCTCAGGTGCCAGCAGAGAGGGCCCTGCATGCCCTTTCTGGCACACGTGCTATAGGGAGTTATATATCTATAACAAGGGTATATATGACTCAAGGGTGTCACTTGAGTGACAGCTCCTAGTCTACTGAGACGGCTTACATTACATCCATAATGGTGGCACTGATTTATGCACAAGGGTAACAAATGAGCATAATATGTTAAATGCAGTTAAATCCATGGTCTGGCGGCAGGGTCTCTTTAAGCAAACAATGGACAGATTACAATATTTAGAGAGCTAGCAAGCACTGAACACCACAACTAGCACACTAGCCATAAAGTCCAGTCCAAGACATCAATAAACTTTATAGATGCATACAGTACATAGAGAACTTTCCTTTTATATATACATCGCATATTGATCAAGCAAATTGCACACATACTAAGAATACAAATCACAGACTTCAATACGTCGCTACACTGTCAATGTAAAAAATACAAACATACAGTTTATACATCTAAAATTCTAAAATCTGTTACATGTTATACTTCATCATACCTAAAAAATAAATAAAAACAAAGTTCTGTAATTCCATTTCCTACCAGCAGATGGCAGATGAAGACAACACACAGTTTCTCTATCATTGTAGTGCTCAGCTCAGTTCTCTGTTATGTTTACAGGATCAGCATTATAAATTATCAGCAAAACAAGAAGTCTCGTATAACATGTCAAAAATAAATATTTGTATAGACGCCTTAATGTGTTTTGTAGCTTCTGACCTCCTAGGCATTCACTGGCCATGAACAGTAACTCACGGAGGTGGTCGAGTGCATGGCTGCCGCATGCGAATGCACATTTGTAAACTGACTCTACTGCAGTACTGTATGGCAACAATATCTGCTCTTTGGACTGCTAGCGAACATGACTACACTGGGGAGCAAATGCAAACACTGAAATCAAATCCTTTTCCAAAACCATGGCCATTAATATGCGGCTTTAGAAGCCTCCGTTGTTCTGGAAAGACTTTCCATAAGGTTTTGGTGTGGAGATTTATGGCCATTCTGTCCAAAAATTTTAAACTGAGCTTTGGAGACCTTTTCCCAAAAGGTTCTGATGTTGGATGAGAAGACCTGCCTCACAATTGACGTTCCAATTCATCCCAAAGGTGTTCAGTAGGGTTGAGGTCAGGACTCTATGGAGGACTCTATGGTCAAACCATGTCTTTATGGAGCTGGCTGTGTACACAGGGGAAAGTCATGTTCAGTAGGGTTGAGGTCAAGGCTCTATGGAGGACTCTATGGGCAAACCATGTCTTTATGGAGCTGGCTTTGTGGACATCCTATTGCAAAACCATTGCAAATAATATGGAGTCATCCCCCGAACACAGGCATTAATATGGCGTTGCCCCTCTGTGGCTATAACATCCTCCACTCATCTGGAGAGGCTTCCACAAGATTTTGGACGGTGTCTGCGGGAATTTGTCCCATTTGTGAGGTTAGGTACTGATGTTGGATGAGAAGACCTGGCTCACAATTGGCGTTCCAATTCATCCCAAAGCTGTTCTGTAGTGTTGAGATCAGGGCTCTGTGCAGGACGCTCGAGTTCCTCTACACTAGACTGGTCATACCATGTCTTTCTGGAGCTGAATGTGTGCACAGAGAACAGTCATGTTCAGTAGGGTTGAGGTCAGGGCCCTATGGAGGACACTTGAGTTCCTACACACCAAACCATGTCTTTATGGAACTGGCCTTGTGCACCATTAGCTCATTATTTTATGGGATTGTCCACCTTTCTTTTGGCCATATAGTGTATATTTGCATGGGGTTTACAAATAAAATTGCACAACAATAGCCATACATGGCCACTAAGGGGGCCTGGTGGTGGAAGGGTGACCCATTAGGGGGTTTGTTGAGGTAAATTAAAAAATAACCAGTGATACGTCTTGAAGAAAAAATGCAGCAAGTCCAATTGCCTTGACTTATTGTTTTACAGATATTGTCCTTAGAGTTTCTGGTCATCCCGGCCAGCACTGAAATTGACCTTGTATGCCCAATGCAGTCTTCCGCAGATATTTTTTCTGCAAAAATACCCCCCTCCCCCCAGTTTAAAGATATTTGTATTGGGGTATAGAGTAAATGTGAGCAGGGGTACTGACAGTCATGTCATAGTAAAAAAATATTGTGATGGGTATTATTATTGATACCCCCCCTCCCCCAACCTTCCCTATTCCCTGTCAATGTCTGTCCACAGCTCTGTTGCCTAGTAGTGTAGTGACTATGTTGACAGCTTTCCTGTTGTTTGTCCTAAACATACTTTACGTCAATGACAGTAGGGAGGTCACCCGGGGGCCCGATGTTCTGTACTTGCCCCCCTGAAGTGTGGCCCCGACCTGCAGCATGCTGTGTTTTGAGAACGAGTTAAAAACACAGAGCAGCAGAACAACAATCTCTGTTTGGGTATTCCTCATAAGATTGGGAACTTCTTATTGTGCCACGACCGGCATATGAGCAATATTTGGCATCCTCATCCCTCGGAGCAAAAGTCTTTGTACGAGAGAAGAGGACGTCCCGTTCCCTCTCTTCGATTGTGCATCTGCTGCGGTGCAGATAGCTGGAACATCTTTATGGAAAAATTTTTCCTACGCAGTTAATAATAAATGGGAAAGTGCTTACTATACAAAAACAGAGTTTACCTAATCCCTGAGTCTACTTTGAAATGAGGTCACACGAGGGGCGGCCACACCCTGCAATCGGGCTCAGTGCACGAAAAACAAAACGTGTCTGGTTTGTCGGAGAAGCCGCAAACACTTTTTGCCTTCGGTATTGTTTTGGCTGCAGTTGTAGCGAAGGGGAACACATTGTTCCGTCTTCCGACCGAGTGTAAACACGACTTTCGGTGATGACGGAGAGGCCGAGAGCGACCAGCAGGGGGAGCCAGGGAGCGAGAGAGCTGAAGATGGACGTCTAGGAATTCTGAAGCCTTCCTTTCACTTTGGGGTTGATTTACTAAAGGCAAATAGGCCGCTCGCTTCGGAAGGGGATTTTCCAATGCTTTGGTGTATGTGGGTTGCAAAGCATACTCCAGGAAATAATAAAAAAAACTGCATTTTTTGCTCGCACTTGATTGGATGATGGAAGTCAGCAGAGCTCCAGCTCATTTACTAAGCTAGGAGAAAAATCCCCTGCAAAGTGAAAGCTCCGGTTGCAGCCTGTTTGTCTTTGGTAAATCAACCCTGATGTGATGTGTCAATATGTGTGCACAGCCTGGATGTAGATAGTAAAAAGAAGGATAAGCATTTCCTGGAAGGCTAATGCAGCCGACTGAGCTCATGCGTCGTTATAAACATTAGACTCGACCAATGTTCCCGCAGTATATAAACAGATTTGCATCAGAAAAGGCATGGCTGTAATTTGTCGCTGTGCCATTCTAAAAGGCGAGCATTACCCTTCTACATACCTTCCTCTTCCTAAATGCAGTTTTTTTCCCCTAGATCAGGGGTGGGCAACTCAGATCCTCCAGACGGGCTTTAACTACAAATCTCAACATGCTTCTGCCTCTGGGAGTCATGCCTGTAAGTGTCAGTCTTGCAATGCCTCATGGGACTTGTAGTGTCACAACAGCCAGAGGGCTGGATATGCCCACCCCTGTCCTAGAGCATGCTTATAAGCAGAACCCCACTAATCTTTGCTGCACGGAGGGGGGTCCTGACTCCACTGTTGTGCATAGCCGTGCACCTTTGCAAAATCTTCTCCAGCTGTGTGGGAGAGGTGCGCCATATTGAGCCTCAGCATCCACTTCCTGTCATAGCCAGCTTTAACAACCCCTATAGTTCTCATACTACAGAGGTCATATCAGGGACGTCCCTATGATAAAGAAGCCTGAGGCGGCCGCCTTAGGGGGTGGTAGGTGTGTCTGGGGGGTGGCAGAGGGGCAACCATAGCATCCCAGGTTGCTAACCACTCTTAGCAAACGATGACACTCTGTCCGGCTTCCCGCTCAGCTCACTGACATCATCGGTTGCCGGGGAGTGCTGGCGTCCCACCGAGCTCCTGGCAACCAGTGACGAGACCGGACAGAGACCCGCTGACATCCTTCTCTCTGATCCAATGATTGTGCCCAGAGTCAAGCAGCCTTTACAAAGAAAACAAACCGGGCCAGGTCCTATTTCTACTGTGTATGTGTCCTGTGGCTCCATTCATTCCTATAGTGAGCCATACTCATGGTGGCCTCTATTAGTCCCTTGAAGTATGGCTCATCCATAGGAATGAATAGGTGCTATTTGCTGTGGTCCCATGCATTGCTATAGTAAGCCATACTCATGGTGGCCTCTATTAGTCCCTTGAAGTATGGCTCATCCATAGGAATGAATAGGTGCTATGTGCTGTGGTCCCATAGTAAGCCATACTCATGGTGGCCTTCATCAGTTCCTTGTGGTATAACTCATCCATAGAAATGGATAGGGCCATGTGCTGTGGCCACAATCCTTCTTATAGTGAACTATACTCATGGTGGTCTCCATCAGTCCCTTGAAGTATGGCTCATCCATAGGAATGAATAGGTGCCATGTGCTGTGGTCCCATGCATTGCTATAGTAAGCCATACTCATGGTGGCCTCTATTAGTCCCTTGAAGTATGGCTCATCCATAGGAATGAATAGGTGCCATGTGCTGTGGTCCCATAGTAAGCCATACTCATGGTGGCCTTCATCAGTTCCTTGTGGTATAACTCATCCATAGAAATGGATAGGGCCATGTGCTGTGGCCACAATCCTTCTTATAGTGAACTATACTCATGGTGGTCTCCATCAGTCCCTTGAAGTATGGCTCATCCATAGGAATGAATAGGTGCCATGTGCTGTGGTCCCATAGTAAGCCATACTCATGGTGGCCTTCATCAGTTCCTTGTGGTATAACTCATCCATAGAAATGGATAGGGCCATGTGCTGTGGCCACAATCCTTCTTATAGTGAGCTATACTCAAGGTGGGCTCCATCAGTCCCTTGGAGTATGGCTTATCCACAAAAAAGAATAGGGCTGTGGAGTGCATGCATAGCCAAAAGAGTAGCCAGCCGGGGCTTCTTTAAAGGATGCATGACACTGGGCTAGGCAGCATTGAAAATATTGCAGAGGAGGAAGGTAAGGGCACAGGTGAACGCCGGTGAGAATCTGTTTTTGGTTTTTTCTTGCCGGCGGAGGAACTAGCCGCATAAACACAGTGTGTGCGAACAACCGCGGCCAGCAGCCACTGTTCACGTGTAGCCACCCACCCAAGCCCTCACATGCAATCAGGGCCTCGAACTGTCCCTGGATGCACACCGTGTGAGGTTGACGGTTCTGACCGCACAGAAACTGGACGCAGCTAATCGCCCAGTTTGTATTTCGAGTGCGATATCGCTTTCAGTTTTCGGGGTCACCGCACGATATGTTTATTTCCCCCCGCTGTGCAACCCCCCGAAATTCAGGAACATCAACGTAAGACTAACATTGCTCACTGCGCCCCATAATTGCCATAAAGCCGCATGTCTTGAACCAGGCGAAGGTTCAGCCCTGTTTTTATTTCCTCTCTTCTGTAGCAGGTTGAAAACAATCAAATCATTGTTCCCAGGGCAGACAGCAAATCTATGTCAGTGTGCTGCAGTGAACCGAAGCTGTTTATTAGTTCTTGTGTTTGGAGAGAAAGGAGGGGGGGGGGAGGGATTACGACAGCAGGTCATTTGCATACGAGGGGGTGACACCATACGACGTCACCGACCACAGCTATATAAGGAGCAGGCGCTCTGAAATAGCAGTCAGTCTGTGCCTTGTTGCATCAGCAATCGAAGTCAAAGAACAGTCCCCAATAAGAAAACTCATTCAATCGCCATTATCGTGCAGTCAGAGCTGCTGGATAATATTACATTGCTGCAGCTTGAGGAAGTGTAAGCCGAAACGTTTACCCAGCAAAAATGAGTACAGGAATGTACAAATACCCCATGGAGGTGGCCGTGTACGAGCTGCACAATTTCTCCATCTCCTTTTTCTCCTCCTTACTGGGGGCCGACAACGTCTCCGTGAAACTGGATAACAGGTAAATGTTTGTGACCCCTTCGTGTAC
>NW_017307008.1:205590-212470 GCF_000935625.1 Nanorana parkeri
CGGCTGGTCGGTTAGAGCAGGATTTTCCTGGTTTGGACTGGAACAGCCAGACGCTTCCTCCTCCTTCTTGGAGGATCGCAGGAGGCGGACGGCTGCTTTTGTCTGCGCTGTCAGGTTCAAACCCCCAGGGGGATACTCACTCTCTGCATTCTCTTGCCACAAGAATGCTCTCGGCGTGCCCTTCCATTACCAGCAATAGGAGATATTTTGCATGTTAGGTGTTTTTTTAGATGTTATATTGAACCGTGTTAGTAAAACTCTTCCTTTTTTTTATGTTTACAGTGCTTCAGGAGCAAGCGTGGTGGCAATTGATAACAAAATTGAGCAAGCCATGGTGAGTATTATCTCAGTGTGTGCCTGTCGCCTCTATTGCTATTAATGTGTACGCGAGGGGCTTTTTTTTTTTTCAGATGCAAAGCGTATCATTTGCATTACAGTAAAGGCTGCTGGGAGACACTCGTTTAAAAACATTGCTCACACAAAGCTTATTAGCCAAAAAAAAAAAAGAACCGTTTTATGTTAGCAAAGGCACAGCTGGCAACCTATAGACCTAGTGCGGAGCTGGGAACCTGTAGACCTAGTGCAGAGCTGGGAACGTATAGACCTAGTGCAGAGCTGGGAACCTATAGAGCCAGTGCAGAGCTGGTAACGTATAGACCTAGTGCAGAGCTGGGAACGTATAGACCTAGTGCAGAGCTGGGAACCTATAGAGCCAGTGCAGAGCTGGTAACGTATAGACCTAGTGCAGAGCTGGGAACGTATAGACCTAGTGCAGAGCTGGGAACCTATAGAGCCAGTGCAGAGCTGGTAACGTATAGACCTAGTGCAGAGCTGGGAACGTATAGACCTAGTGCAGAGCTGGGAACCTATAGAGCCAGTGCAGAGCTGGTAACGTATAGACCTAGTGCAGAGCTGGGAACGTATAGACCTAGTGCAGAGCTGGGAACCTATAGAGCCAGTGCAGAGCTGGTAACGTATAGACCTAGTGCAGAGCTGGGAACGTATAGACCTAGTGCAGAGCTGGGAACCTATAGAGCCAGTGCAGAGCTGGTAACGTATAGACCTAGTGCAGAGCTGGGAACGTATAGACCTAGTGCAGAGCTGGGAACCTATAGAGCCAGTGCAGAGCTGGTAACGTATAGACCTAGTGCAGAGCTGGGAACGTATAGACCTAGTGCAGAGCTGGGAACCTATAGAGCCAGTGCAGAGCTGGTAACGTATAGACCTAGTGCAGAGCTGGGAACGTATAGACCTAGTGCAGAGCTGGGAACCTATAGAGCCAGTGCAGAGCTGGTAACGTATAGACCTAGTGCAGAGCTGGGAACGTATAGACCTAGTGCAGAGCTGGGAACCTATAGAGCCAGTGCAGAGCTGGTAACGTATAGACCTAGTGCAGAGCTGGGAACGTATAGACCTAGTGCAGAGCTGGGAACCTATAGAGCCAGTGCAGAGCTGGTAACGTATAGACCTAGTGCAGAGCTGGGAACGTATAGACCTAGTGCAGAGCTGGGAACCTATAGAGCCAGTGCAGAGCTGGTAACGTATAGACCTAGTGCAGAGCTGGGAACGTATAGACCTAGTGCAGAGCTGGGAACCTATAGAGCCAGTGCAGAGCTGGTAACGTATAGACCTAGTGCAGAGCTGGGAACGTATAGACCTAGTGCGGAGCTGGGAACTTATAGAGCCAGTGCAGAGCTGGCCACTTACAGAGCAAGTGCAAAGCTGGTTTCTTATAGAACCCATGCAGAGCTAGCAACCTATAGAGCCAGTGCAGAGCTGGGAACTTATAGAGCCAGTGCAGAGCTGGCAACCTATAGAGCCAGTGCTGAGTTGGCAACCTATAGAGCCAGTGCAGAGCTAGCAACCTATAGAGCCAGTGCTGAGTTGGCAACCTATAGAGCCAGTGCAGAGCTGGCAGCCAATGAAACATTACCAGCGAGGGTCTCCTTGTTTTCCCCATGAGGCTGCATCCTGTGGCGAGCTTGTTGCCGAGCAGATTTCACCGCCGAGGTCCTGAAATCTCATTGGACAGGACGGGACTGCAGTGTGAACTGCAGACCGTGTCAGCCTAGGCATATGGGAATCCCATTCCTTGAGAGGCCAACTGTGCAGACTTATTTACACACTGAACAATAAGACCCTGTTGTCCCCCTTTAACCCTTGCGTGCCTAAGCCCTGGCCTTTCAAATGTTAAAAATGTCTTCCATATGTAACTTGTGGAAAATAAATCGTTTTAAATATCCACTGATAGTAATATTATTAACGTGGACATTATATTATTGGTTTTTAAATGTTTTTTAAATCCAATTAAAGATATTTGGTTTTCTCATGTATTATATAACTGGTGTTATATGAAGGGGAACCTTGCAGTCTGCAGCAACTAAGCCCTTTATATTAGCCCTCCACCCCCTGATCCTGAATATCAAGGCCTACCTCTGGGTTAAAAGGAACCCTCGTCTTGCATTGGGGTTCGTTTTCGTCTGGGTTTGTCTGGGGGGGGGGGGGATTCTGTAAAGCGCTTATACATACCTGATCCGGTCAGCATTCACCTTGTCTGCCCTCCACTCCGGCTCGCGGACAGTCCCTTGACACCCTCATGTATAATGCAGGGCTATGGGTCCTGCATTATACATGGTGACATCAGTGGGGAGCGGAGGGGGAGGTAGTGGGCACCGGTCATGGAGCCAGCAGGTAAGAAAAAGTCCTTTCCAGAATCCCCTCTTAGACCAAAACGAGCCCTTAACCCTTTGCAGTGCAAGGTTTATATTTTTGGGAGATAGGCCTGAAGGTTCCAGCGTTGGTGGAGGAGTTAATTCTCATGATATTGGATCGTCCACTTTCTTGGGGACCCGTGTGATAGGCAGTCAACCTAGGCGGTCATTTTTATTCTTAGGACTTGTGATTGAGGACATGGGGCTGGGGGGCCACCACATAGGGCTTGGTTGGAGCAGGTCTACTTAAGACTTGCATCTCAAATGTTGAACTTGTGTAGGATTTGTATGTTTTAATATATATATATATGAGACACTGCTGCATACTGGAGTTGGCCATATCATTGTATGAAGTTGACTGAAAGATACGAGGTTGCCATTGCATTGCCCACTAACGTCCTCCTTCCACTTGTTCTTGTAGGACTTGGTGAAGAACCACCTCATGTACGCAGTACGGGAAGAGGTGGAGGTTCTGAAGGAGCAGATCAAAGATCTGGTGGAGAAAAATTCTCAGCTGGAAAGGGAGAACTGCCTGCTGAAGAACCTTGCCAGCCCGGAGCAAATGAAGAAGTTCCAGTCCCGGCTACCTTCCGAAGACTCCATGGGCGTGTCAAACCTAGCGTTCCTGCATCCATCCCAACCACGCTCAGCAGGATCTGCAGTTTAAGTGGCTCTGTCTATGGAGTGGGCAGAGCCACTGAACTTTTCCTACTCGTCTCCTACGATATGTGAGAAAGAAAAAATGTATATTTTTTTTTCCTCCCCCCCCCCCTCTTTAAAGTGTCACCTTGGCCTGGAGGGTCGTTTACTGGCCTAAACTGGCATCCTGAGTTGTTGTACCAGGGCTAGAGGGAGGCTTCCTCACCATCCTTTTCTTCAGGAGTGGGCCAAGCCACTTGTGGACTCTTCCAAGGAAAGAGTGCCAGTCAGAGCGCGCTCGTCCGCTACGGGAAGCCGCCTTTCTTGATGTCAGGGGGGGGGGCTTTTTACGCAAAGCCACGAGCAGTTGCTGAAGAAGACCACGGAACGCTTTACACAGGGGTTGGCTAACCATGGAATACAAAGCTGGCCGGAGGTAACGTCTCTGTTTTGCTTGACCATGAAGCACGTCGAAAAAAGTGGCAACCTTTTTTGGAGACTGGCGAAGAGTCGTTGCTTCATTAGGTTCACTGAAGAGCTTAGCACGCACTTCATCACTTTGCAATGGAAACTGGCCAATGGTTGGCTAAACATTTGTCCGGTTGAGTGCTCGTGGTGGGGCTTTGGTGGAACCTCCACCAACCAAGACAGCCAAGTGTAGTTTGGCGCAGTTGGCCATTCAGTGTTGGTTTAGCAGTTGCCATAAGTCTGGTTGAAGGCTTGAAATGTATATCATGGACAATGTTTATCTATGTGTCCTTTCGGTCTGTTTTTTCTAATATATATGTCTAGAGTAGATTCTGTATCTCGGACTTTCTCGTGCCAAACACGGGCTCCCGGAAAACAAATGTTCACGCGTGACACTTTAAAATCCTGGAAAAGACTGTGGACTTGTCACTGCGATGTGGACAACGTCAGGACTTACATTGACAATAATAACCTGACCGGGATCAATGGAATCCGTATCTGCTACTGATCAATGTTACTGTCACGGACCTTCTACGTTGTACATAAGTCGATGGATTATGCAATAAAACATGTTTTTATATTTATATACAGTCATGCTTCTTTCTTGTAGGCCTAGAGACTAATTCCACCTAATAAAGGCCCAAATCTCCATAAAATTTCAACAAATGGGCATAGGAGCCAGGGCGGGATTGAGGTATATGGTGGGGCGGGTATAGGGGGGTACTTAAATGTGACCATGTTTCATGTTACACCCTAAAACATGACCTTCAGTGTACTGTTTGATTTAAAGGATATGTGCACCCTAAAACAAAGTGCGTTTATGCTTTTGATCCCGTTCCCCAATCCAACCACCCTCCCCTTGATCTGAAGGTTTCTACTGTTTCTTTGCATCCAGCACTGCAAGTCTGCACTGTCCTGGCAGCACATGCACATTACAGCTCCATAGACTTCTGTGGGACCGTCTCCCAACATCTCTGGCTCTGAGACTGAGCCCCATAGACTTCTATAGGACCATCTCTGATCATCTCAGGACACTGCCCCATAGACATTTATAAGAACATCTCTGATCGCCTCTGGACAAATCCCTATAGACTTCTATAGGGCCATCTCTGATCATCTCTGGTCCTTGGACACAGCCCTATAGACTTCTATAGGACCATCTCTGATCATCTCTGGTCCTTGGACACAGCCCTATAGACTTCTATAGGACCATCTCTGATCATCTCTGGTCCTGGGACACAGCCCTATAGACTTCTATAGGACCATCTCTGATCATCTCTGGTCCTGGGACACAGCCCTATAGACTTCTATAGGACCATCTCTGGTCATTTTTGGCCTCAGGCACAGACTTCTATAGGACTCTCTACAATTGTGTCTGGCCTCAGGCAACAGCCCCTTAGACTTCTATAGGACTATCTCCGATCATCTCTGGCCTTGGGACACAGCCCCATAGACTTCTATAGCACTGTCCACGATTGTCTCTGGCCTCAGGACAGACCCATAGACTTCTATACATCGGTGACCTCGAGTCACAGCCCTAGGTCTATAGGACCATCTATGATTGTCACAGCCCCACAAAAGTCCATGAGGCTGTCCTGAGACTGGCGACAATCGTAGACAGTCCTATAGAAGTCTATGGGGCACCGCAGGTGCAGTCGGGACAGTGACTGGATGTAAGCAAACAGCTGATCTGTGGCCACCCTCCCAGATGGGGAAGGTGGGTTAGGTCAGAGGAAGGGGGGCAAAAGTGATGTGCTCTTTGTTTTAATGTCCACTTACCCCCAGACAATCCAGACCTCCGAGTTTAATATTAAGTGTACTTCCCCTTTAACATCATAACATATGATCAGAGTCGTTGACTGGGAGAGGCAACCCCAGCGACCAGCTGCGGTGTGACTACAAATCCCACAAGGCATTGCAAGATTCTGATAGCCACCGGTATAACTTCCAGAGGCAGATGCATGCTGGGATTTGTAGTCTCACCACATCTGGAGTGCCAGAGTTCGCCTGTTACAGATCAGTGCTTCTCAACCGGTGTGCCGCCTGAGACCATCATCGGCCAAATGACACAAAGACACCCACAGCGCCAATCACAAAGAAGGTGGATTGGGCACGGCGTCCTTCCTCCCCCTTAAGCTGTGGGCGCTGATGGCGTCTTTAGCGACTGATGACATAATCGGTTGCTAGGAATGAAGCAGGTGCCTTGCGGGACGCCCGCTCGCTCCATAGCATCCAATGACATTGTTGAATGGTACTTTGCTGCCTCTCGCCTTGCCCTGCAGCACCAGCACCTGTGAAAGCCGCCCCGACAGCTTCGTAGCAACTGATGATGTCATCGGACGCGCAAGGTGGCCACAGCTTAAGATGTTGATGGGGAGGGGAGAAAGGACGCCGTGCCCGGTTATAGGGTGACAACGCTCTGTCCTTGTTCAGGCGCTTCTTGTTATAGGGTGACAACGCTCTGTCCTTGTTCAGGCGCTTCTTGTTATAGGGTGACAATGCTCTGTCCTTGTTCAGGCGCTTCTTGTTATAGGGTGACAACGCTCTGTCCTAGTTCAAGCACTTCTTGTTATAGGGTAACAACGCTCTGTCCTAGTTCAAGCACATCCTGTTATAGGGTGACAACGCTCTGTCCTTGTTCAGACACTTCCTGTTATAGGGTGACAAGGCTCTGCCTAGGGGACCAGAGATGGCAACATATAAGCAGATTATCCTTCAGCCTTAACCCTTTCCTGTCTTCCTCTGCTCCCCCCCGCAGTCGCAGACACGTTGGGTTGAAGCTGTCCCATTCATCTGGCGGTTTGGTTTTTCTGGGTTGTACTTTCTTCACAGCGGTGTCTTCGCCTGGCGAGCGACCGCAAAGAGCGTCATCAGATCGCGGAGAGGAAAACAGTGAAACTCGGAGGGGTGACCCCGCCCCGGGCAGATCGCGTCGCAGTAGTCTGTTTGTTGTTCCTGTTGCCCTGGCAGCCGGGAGGTGACACCCTCATGAAGGCAGAAAGAGGAACATAGAAGGGATGAACGGCCCGGGCTGCGACCTTTGTGCCGTGCGCAGGGGAAGG
>NW_017307008.1:212491-212724 GCF_000935625.1 Nanorana parkeri
AAAGTTGAATCTCTTTATATTGTTCCTCCCCCGCCCTCATCAACATGCTGATGACATTTGTAAATTAAACCATTTCCATTTTCTTTACATATTTTATTTTAGTCCCGGTGATGTCATCATTCTGTGCTTCTCTATGCAATGCAGGCAGATCATGACTGGTGGGAGGGGCCGGCAGGGTGCTGTACATGGCTGGTGGGAGGGGCCGGCAGGGTGCTGTACATGGCTGGTGGGAG
>NW_017307008.1:217711-218411 GCF_000935625.1 Nanorana parkeri
GTTATAGGGTGACAACGCTCTGTCCTTGTTCAGGCGCTTCTTGTTATAGGGTGACAACGCTCTGTCCTTGTTCAGGCGCTTCTTGTTATAGGGTGACAACGCTCTGTCCTTGTTCAGGCGCTTCTTGTTATAGGGTGACAACGCTCTGTCCTTGTTCAGGCGCTTCTTGTTATAGGGTGACAATGCTCTGTCCTTGTTCAGGCGCTTCTTGTTATAGGGTGACAACGCTCTGTCCTAGTTCAAGCACTTCTTGTTATAGGGTAACAACGCTCTGTCCTAGTTCAAGCACATCCTGTTATAGGGTGACAACGCTCTGTCCTTGTTCAGACACTTCCTGTTATAGGGTGACAAGGCTCTGCCTAGGGGACCAGAGATGGCAACATATAAGCAGATTATCCTTCAGCCTTAACCCTTTCCTGTCTTCCTCTGCTCCCCCCCGCAGTCGCAGACACGTTGGGTTGAAGCTGTCCCATTCATCTGGCGGTTTGGTTTTTCTGGGTTGTACTTTCTTCACAGCGGTGTCTTCGCCTGGCGAGCGACCGCAAAGAGCGTCATCAGATCGCGGAGAGGAAAACAGTGAAACTCGGAGGGGTGACCCCGCCCCGGGCAGATCGCGTCGCAGTAGTCTGTTTGTTGTTCCTGTTGCCCTGGCAGCCGGGAGGTGACACCCTCATGAAGGCAGAAAGAGGAACATAGAAGG
>NW_017307008.1:218487-218762 GCF_000935625.1 Nanorana parkeri
ATGTTTCCTCTGATATTTAAAATGTCACAAAGTTGAATCTCTTTATATTGTTCCTCCCCCGCCCTCATCAACATGCTGATGACATTTGTAAATTAAACCATTTCCATTTTCTTTACATATTTTATTTTAGTCCCGGTGATGTCATCATTCTGTGCTTCTCTATGCAATGCAGGCAGATCATGACTGGTGGGAGGGGCCGGCAGGGTGCTGTACATGGCTGGTGGGAGGGGCCGGCAGGGTGCTGTACATGGCTGGTGGGAGGGGCCCGGATGGGT
>NW_017307008.1:218886-224376 GCF_000935625.1 Nanorana parkeri
CCTGTCCCAGTACTCCTCTCAAGAGCCCTCAGCCCTGATGCAAGCAGTGGGAGGAATTATGCAGATATCCTTGGTGGGCCGGTGTCAGTTTGGAGTTCCCCTGGCCGGATGCATTTGCATTAAGACCTCCCACATGTGATGTCAAGCTTCTGTGATTGACAGAACTGAGATCCAATGAGTGAAAGGGGCAGGGCCAGTCAGGCTGGGGAGGAAAGGGCTAGATCAGGGGCGGGCAACTCCGGCCCTCCAGCTGTTGTGGAACTACAAGTCCCATGAGGCATTGCAAGGCTGACAGTTACAAACGTGATGGGATACACTTGTATGATGCTGGAAAGGGTGCCGCCCCTCCTCCTCCGCCTCCACCCCAGGGCTCCGCTAACCCTTGTGCAGTCCCAGGCCGGCACGCCGGGCGTCTCTAGATGCATCGGAGGTAGACCAGCACACTTCCACTGTCTGATCTCAGCTCTGGTTAACTGAACCCGGAAGCGACGAGGATTTGGTCACTTCCAGGTTCAGTTTGTCATTTCTCCGTCTGCTGTGGCTGGAGGACTAGTTGGTGAGGCACGATCTCTGCTCCATCAGCTTCTGTGGGGTCCACAGGTGACCTTAGGGGTCTATTAGGTGTCATTCAGAGGGGCGTGCACGGTCGAGCAGCATGCACGTCCATAAAATCACACAATCCTGGAAGGGACAGGTCCCTCTGAATAGACCCCTAATGACCCCACAGAAGCTGATGGAGCACAGATCGTGCCTCACCAGCTTCTTCTCCGGCCACAGCAACCAGAGGAAGGACATTCTGAACCTGGAAGTGACCAATTCCTCATCGCTTCCGGGTTCAGAACCAGAGGGGAGTTCAGACAGTGGAAGTGTGCTGAATAATAATAATAATAATTAGGGATGCACCGATACTAGTATCGATATCGGTGCCGATACAGAGTATTTGGGTGAGTACTTGTAGTCGCCCAAATGCTCCGATGCCTAGCACGAGTACTTCCTGTATCAGGAAGCCGGGAAGCATGTTTCCTGATTGGCCGGGAAGCGTCTCCATGCTCTCTCGTCACTTGTGATGAGAGAGCATGAAGCCGACTTCCCGGCCAATCAGGAAGCCGGGCAGCGTGTAATGACGCAGCACCCGGCATTCTTATTGGCCGGGAAGTTGGCTTCATGCTCCCTCGTCATCTCATGACGAGGGAGCATGGAGCCGGCTTCCTGATTGGCCGGCCAGGCGGCTCCGGCTGGGACCCGAAGGAAGGCCGCGTTCTGGCTGGAGAGGCTGCACATACCAAGGTAAGAGGGGACTTTCTTGTTAATCGGGAAGCCGGGTGGCGACTCATTACACTCCACCGGGCTTCCTGAATGAGACTTCCGTTATGCGGTAATTGGTATCGGCAAGTACCCCAAAAAAATTATCAGTACTCGTACTCGGTACCAAAATACCGGTATCGGTGCATCCCTAATAATAATAACAATTTTATTTTTATTTAGGGCTTGATGACTAATAATATAATAAATATATATAGTACTTTTACTAGGGAAGAGCTGGTTTTACAACTCATTCCGGGTTTTCTGGATTATAGTTGGGATCCTGGAGCCGGGAGATTTCTAAGAGAACTGGGAGGGAAGAAATCTTCATTCCTGGGTCCGGGCTTTAGTGGTGACCAGCACCGCAAAATTGTGCACCTGGGCACAGCGCTTATGAAAAGGATGCTCCAGATGGAAGACGAGGGAGGTGTCTGCAGGCCCGGCACTACCGCAAGGCAAGGCAAGCGGCCGCCTGAGGGCGCTGCAGGGTGAGGGCGGAAAAAACAGGGCATTTTGACAAGTACTTGTACTTGTCAAAATGCCCCGATGCTTGTGCTATGTTTTTTTTATTTCACTTACCTTCGGTGCGGGAGAGCAGCGGCGAGTCAGAGCTGGTCCGGTGGGAGGAGCGCGGCACCTCTGGCAGTCGCCGGCCAGCTAAATCAGGCAGATCGTACTTGCGATGATCGCAAGCCACGCCCCCTGAGGGGCGGGCTTCCGTGGACCGCAATGCCGAACGGGCAGTGTGCACTTGCGCACACCGGCCCGTCTGGGTTTTATCTTACGAACATGCTACACACCCGCCGACAATCGTACGATGCTCGGCGGGTCTTCGAACATGTTCCTAAGATAAAAGTCGTGTGCTGATGGTGACGTTCGGCCGTCAGTACGGGGGAGGGGGGGGCGGCGTTGCTGTTTTGCCTAGGGCAGCAGCAATTGTAAATACACCGCTGGTATGTGCCCTGTTTCCCCGAAAATAAGACCTACCCCGAAAATAAGACCTAGTTGTGACCAATCCCAGGGCCGGTGGGGGCATAAGGGGGAACTTGAAGAGCCGCGGGAGAGAATCAGCGGTGTCAACAAAGCCAGCGCTAGAGGAAGCGAGGCGGCAGCGGAGGGAGCAGAGCACCATAAGCCGATGTCTCCTCTATAGCGCCGGCTCCTGTCACAGGCGGAGTGATACCAAATGCACTCCGCCTGTGAGGAATCCATAGTGAAAGGTCGATTCGCTCATTCTGGCCAGCGATTGGTTAGCAAATTGCTCTTGGAAAGGTACGGCACCGCTGATCACCATATTTTTGTACATGAATAAGTGCAGAGCCAAAAAAATATAAGACAGTGTCTTATTTTCGGGGGAAACACGGTATTTATTTATTTCTAAACAAATATAAATAAAAACATGAAATAAGAAAATATGAAATAGTAAATATTTAACTTTTTGGGGGTTTTAAGCACTTTTCTGGCCAAAAATTCCAATTTTAACGTATTGCACAAAATTTGTTAAAAAAATTGCTGCGCGAGGGAGATGGTCACATTGTATTGGTGTCGTTTGTGATGTTTTGTTGGAATATATGGATTTGCAGGACACATTTTTCAGCCTCTCTTACTCAATCCCTACGGCCGTGGGAAGCGCTCAGTGTGAATCAGCACCTTACTTTTTATTTCCATGTGCAGATATCAGACTTGAGACACGGTTTCTGTTTTCATGTTTTTTTTTTAGTTCCGTGGTTACGGGACACAACACTTCCCACTCATCTCTTCATCACCCATTGTACTAAAAACAGTAACATTGCCGTACAGACGATGGATTTGTTTATGTTCCTGACTATACTTGGAGTGCCCGGGGCTCCTTCTGCAAACTCCGGATGTGTATTCAGAATAGCCGATGGACGTGGCGGATTGTGTAAAGCGGATCATTCTTCTGTTAGCTGTTATAATTCAGAGCTCGTGAAAAGGATGTTGTGGACCTGGAAGCAGAGAAGGGCAACTAGAGTCACAAGGGGCAGTTATGAAGGAGGGTGAACCAAACTGTATTTATTCCCCCAACAGGTGATGGCTAGGGTGATGGGGGGGGGGGCTAGACCTTGGCCTGCCTCTGGTCTTCAATGAAGTGCCCCCAGGTCTCCTTTGCCGGAATGTGTGCTTTCACCTCAAGGCCAGAAGTCTCCAAAGTGAAGCTTTTGGGCCAGATGCGGTTCTTTTGGTTGGTTTAAGCCCTCGAGGCATTAATCCTCCCACTGACACCAACAATGGGGCACCATTCTTTCTGCTGACACCAATGATGGGGCACTATTCCTCCCACTGACACCAATGATGGGGCACTATTCCCCCCACTGACACCAATGATGGGGCACTATTCCTCCCACTGACACCAATGATGGGGCACTATTCCTCCCACTGACACCAATGATGGGGCACTATTCCCCCCACTGACACAAAATTAAGCCAGTGTTTTGTATATATTGGAATGTATTTTTGGGCAGGTGAACTATTAAAAAAAGTATCCAGAATAAAACAAGAAATGTTTGCAGGCTTTAGGTCACTACAGTGCTACACCCACCAACTGAGACCACCAAATAAAACTATAGCATGGCAGCTCATCCATGCGATGTATTAGAATGTATTTTTGGGGGGCAGGTGAACTAATAAAAAAGTGTCAGGATTAATACAAGAAGAGAGGTTTGCAGGCTTTAGGTCCCCTTTAGGTCACCACTCTACTCCACCCACCAACCGAGGCCACCAAAAAAACTGTAGCATGGCACCTCATGATCTCCTTAGCTCAACAAGAACCTTCCTTCTTCTCATCCATGTGATGTATTAGAATGTATTTAGAATGCAGGTGAACTTTTTAAAAGTGTCAGGATTAAATAAGAAGAGAAGTTTGCAGGCTTTAGGTCACCTCTGTGCTACACCCACCAACTGAGGCCACTGTAGCATTGCACCTAAGGGTCGCCTTAGCTCAACAAGAACCTTCCTTCCTCTCATTAACGCCATGTCCAAACACAAGAAGGAACCCTTACACCCTGTTGCATGACGGTCCTTCTTCTCATCCATGTCATGTATTGGAATGTATTTTTTGGGCAGGTGAACTATTAAAAAAGTGTCAAGATTAAATAAGAAGAGAGTTTTGCAGGCTAGGTCCCCTCTGTACTCCACCCACCAACTGAGGCCTCCAAAAAAACTGTAGGTTGGCAGCTAAGGGTCTCCTTAGCTGAACAAGAACCTTCCTTCTTCTCATCCATGTCAGGTATTGGAATGTGTTTTTGGGGGCAGATGAAATATTAAACAACTGTCAGGATCAATACAAGAAGAGAGGTTTGCAGGCTTTAGGTCCCCTTTAGGTCACCACTGTACTCCACCCACCAACTGAGACCACCAAATAAAGCTGCAGCATGGCACCTCAGCTCTACAAGAACCTTCCTTCCTCTCATCCACACCATGTCCAAACATAAGAAGCAACCCTTACACCCTGTTGCATGACTACACTAGTAACGGGGTTTTGGGTGTCTAAGCAAAACGAAAAAGGACTTTGTTACCATTTACAAACACACGAGAGACAAAGGGGGCTCGCCTCATAGACATAACCTACGCCTTTCGGTTCTGGTTTGATCTGGTGAGATTGTCTTCAGATGCATCACGTGTGCGCAGCCTTCCGGAACACGCTGTCCCCATCAGTGATGTGGTTTTGTGGTTACGTCATGAATTCCTTTCATTTTGCAGGAAATAATGTCAACGAGACCACTACGGGGGCGGCTACTGTATTTATTTTTGTCGAAAGCACGCAGGCCCCTGATTGGAGCACATTCGATCTCGTGTTTGTAGCTCGGGTTGCCATAGGGGTTGGGACTAATGCTGGCAACTTACACTTTTTTTTGGGGGGGGGGGGGGGGGGCTTGTCTTTTTATCTGTTTCCATTAAATTTATAGTAAAAAAAAAGAAAACCGAATTGAATGCCGTTGAGAATCCAGTTGGATTATCGATCGATTGATTATTAAATTGATCGGAAATGACAAATGTAGGGATCGATTGCAAACCAAAATTGCTCCATGCCCCACGCTCACTAAAGAAAAAAAGATTGTACATTTTCCAACCTGCACTATGTGGCCGAATATACTATCACACCTTCATAAGGCTATCAACACCCCCCCCTCCCCCCCCCACAGGGGTTCCAAACATCCAAGAAAGAGA
>NW_017307008.1:224602-225063 GCF_000935625.1 Nanorana parkeri
TGCAGACTCTATGTGGAAGCAGTGATCTCTATGCAGACTCTATGTGGAAGCGTTTGTCTCTCTGCAGACTCTATGTGGAAACAGTGATCTCTCTGCAGACTCTATGTGGAAACAGTGATCTCTCTGCAGACTCTATGTGGAAGCGTTTGTCTCTCTGCAGACTCTATGTGGAAGCAGTGATTTCTCTGCAGACTCCATGTGGAAACAGTGATCTCTCTGCAGACTCTATGTGTCAGCAGTGGTCTCTCTGCAGACTCTATATGAAAGCAGTGGTCTCTCTGCAGACTCTATATGAAAGCAGTGGTCTCTCTGCAGACTATGTGTCAGCAGTGGTCTCTCTGCAGACTCTTTGTGGAAGCAGTGGCCTCTATGTAGCTGTCCATACACTCCTTCTGCTGAGTAAGAGCTTTTCAATTAACAAAGCACATGCTCCCTGTTCATTTAAAACTTTAACTCTGACT
>NW_017307008.1:225153-225778 GCF_000935625.1 Nanorana parkeri
TGGTCTCTCTGCAGACTCTATGTGGAAACAGTGATCTCTCTGCAGACTCTATGTGGAAACAGTGATCTCTCTGCAGACTCTATGTGGAAACAGTGATCTCTCTGCAGACTCTATGTGGAAGTGTTGGTCTCTCTGCAGACTCTATGTGGAAGCAGTGATCTCTCTGCAGACTCTATGTGGAAGCAGTGATCTCTATGCAGACTCTATGTGGAAGCGTTTGTCTCTCTGCAGACTCTATGTGGAAACAGTGATCTCTCTGCAGACTCTATGTGGAAACAGTGATCTCTCTGCAGACTCTATGTGGAAGCGTTTGTCTCTCTGCAGACTCTATGTGGAAGCAGTGATTTCTCTGCAGACTCCATGTGGAAACAGTGATCTCTCTGCAGACTCTATGTGTCAGCAGTGGTCTCTCTGCAGACTCTATGTGAAAGCAGTGGTCTCTCTGCAGACTCTATATGAAAGCAGTGGTCTCTCTGCAGACTATGTGTCAGCAGTGGTCTCTCTGCAGACTCTTTGTGGAAGCAGTGGCCTCTATGTAGCTGTCCATACACTCCTTCTGCTGAGTAAGAGCTTTTCAATTAACAAAGCACATGCTCCCTGTTCATTTAAAACTTTAACTCTGACT
>NW_017307008.1:225911-279461 GCF_000935625.1 Nanorana parkeri
GCTAGCATGGGGTGGGGGGGGTGTGTTGTACCTGTACATAGAGACCGCTGCTTCCCCATAGAGAGCAAAGGTCTTTCTCTGCAGGCAAGGGACAGCTTTTTCTACTCAGGCCGCGGCTGCCTTCTATAGAACACTGTAGACATTTTGTTTTGAAGCACCTGGAATATATTTGGCAAAGACACAGTGAGGTCTCTAGGCAAGGTGACAACTTAGTCCCCCGACTGCCATTGATAAGACTACAGTAGGCACAGGGGAGGTGGACTGTTCTTCTTATCAGTGGGTAAGTGCGGCCCGTGGAATGCCAGCCGCGCCGTGACCTTCAGGTATCTGTACACAATGTTCCTTTTTATCAGTAATAAAATGTTTAACCTGCAAGAATTTGTCTGCAC
This sequence comes from Nanorana parkeri, assembly GCF_000935625.1. Classification (NCBI taxonomy): domain Eukaryota; kingdom Metazoa; phylum Chordata; class Amphibia; order Anura; family Dicroglossidae; genus Nanorana; species Nanorana parkeri. The sequence goes on from NW_017307008.1 coordinate 226,301, forward strand.
ATAGCTGACTGGCAGTGTTCTTCCCTCGCCGGGCGGGAATAGTCTGCCAGATTTCTTTTCTGACAGTGTATCTACCCCCAAGAAAAAGAGAATACAATGTATCGGAACCTTCTGGACTTTTATAGGATATTGTCAACGTTCTGATACAATGTATACTCAGATATTATTATATACACTGAGTGGCCAGATTATTATATACACTAATCATAAACTGTTGATATATTGTGGCCTCTTTGCAGGAACTTGCTGCCTATATGCACTCCAGCCAGTGGCGTAACAATCGCCATAGCGACCCTGGGACCCTGGGCTGTGAAGATCACTGACAACCTGTCAGTGATGTGTGCAGTGGCCGCGGCGGGGCCCGGGGACGGAAAAGGAGGCGGGGCCCGGCTACCACTTGTGGTCACAGTTTGGTCAAGGCCCTTTTCTGTTCCACCATGACTGTCCCCTGTGTACAAAGCCAGCTCCATAAAGACATGGTGTGACCAGTTTGGTGAAGGTCCTTTTCTGCTCCACCATGACTTTCCCCTGTGTACAAAGCCAGCTCCATAAAGACATGGTGTGACCAGTTTGGTGTGGAGGAACTCGAGTGTCCTACACAGAGCCCGGACCTCAGCCCTACTGAACACCTTCGGAATAAACTAGAATGCCGATTGTGAGCCAGATCTTCTCATCCAACATCAGTACCTGACCTCAGAAATGGGCACAGATTCCCACAGACACCTTCCAGAATCTTGTGGAAAGCCTTCCCAGGAGAGTGGAGGATGGCATAGCGACAATGGGGGACAACCTAATGGCTATGAGGGGGAAACTCTATTTTAATGGCCATGTTTTTGCAATAGGATGTCCACGAAGCCAACTCTATGGTTTGAAAACCTTCTAAGAAGCGTGGAGGATGGTATAACCACCAAAAGGAGGCCAACTCAATATAAATGCCATTATTGGGGGTGGACAACTCCATTTTAATGGTCATGGTTTTGGAATGGGATGCCCAACAAGTTCATATTAGAGTGGAGGATAGTATGGCCACATAGGGAGGGACAAATTCATACTAATGGCCATGGGGGGGGGGCAACTCCATATTAATAACCAAGAAAGGGGGCAACTCCACATTAATGAGTTTAGGTTGAAGAACGGTTAAAGGTAAAGGTTCTTAGGTTCAATTATAGGTTGAACCCGAAGATTCTTTAGGTTAAACCCAAAGGAACTTTTAGTTAAATTTTAGGTTGAACCCAAAGGAACCTTTAGTTCAATTTTAGGTTGAACCCGAAGGCTATTTAGGTTGAAACCAAAGGAACCTTTTGATTCAACCTTTTAGGTAAGAAGAACCTTTCTGGGCCAAAGGTTATTACTGATAACCGCCTACATTGACAAGTATTTGGTAAACCGGAGAAGCTGACACTCTCCCCAATCCACGTGGCTCCCTGGAAATGAAATATTAACGAATCACGGCAATGAACAAATCTCTTCTCCTCCAAGCCTAATTCTGTCCACCATTGACCACCATGCACCATGCACACAATGAATACGCTGTGGTAGCGCCGTTGCACTCAATGTGTCGGTAGCAGTTGATGTTCAGAACCTGGAACTCCAGCCTTGGCAACAAAATAGCCTTTTTTTCCTGGTTCCCATGACCTCTAAAAACGACTTCAGAGCCTTTCTATTGGCGGCTATAAACTCTACGAGTCCCCTGGTGACCGAGTAGATTTCCTGCTGCCGGCCCGATCCCGGTGGACACAACACACACACACCGAAGATCCTTTTTTTGGCCACTTAAGAAAACCTGGAGGAGCCAGTTCAGTGTGATCTGTAACAGTTATATAATATCCACATTTGAGGATACATTTGTGAGCGGTAATGGGAGGAAAAAGCCGCGTTGAATATATTATGTACATGCTAATTTCTGACAGCTTTTCACTTGGAAATCTCTGCGTGACAATTGGCAACTCCTCGCTGCTACAGAGGAGTACAAAGTGTTCTTTGCCTGAAACAAAACAGGAAGCTGGGCTTGGAAAGGCATGCCTGGCCTCCTTCCATTATTCTAATGACCGACGCAGCTCGCTCCTGACCCAGCTGGTCAGACCGGGGCCGAAGATTCTGAAACATGCACTGAATTAAAATGATAGGAAGAGCCGGTCTCGGGTGAATACGACTGAATGAAAGAAGAGGTAAACCCTTACCTGAGGGATGTTTCATTTGTTGAAGGCTTGTGTATTATAAACTATTATTATTTTTACTTAATTTATATTGTTATTTTTGTTTACTTAAATTTTACTTTTTCTTATTCACTTACTATGTATATATATACACTATATCGCCAAAAGTATTGGGACACCCCTCCCTTTGGGATGAATTAGAGTGGAGACTGCGAGCCCGGCCTTCTCCCCCAACATCAGTACCTGACCTCACAAATGGTCCGACATTCCCATAGACACACTCCTAAACCTTGTGGGCGCCTTCCCAGAAGAGGCGGAGCTGTTATAGCGGCGAAGGGCGGAGCCAACCCAATACTGAACCCTACGGACTAAGACTGGGAGGCCATTAAAGTTCATGTGCATGTAAAGGTGTCCCAATACTTTTGGCAATATAGTATATATATATATTTATTACATTGTTAATTTTCTCAGATGCCTCTTCCCTCTTTGCCCTTTCTGTGGCTTCATTACACTATGAATGAAAGACCGCCATCAGGGGCGGGGCCATGACACCCTGCATTCATAGTATGTTGAATGACCCTGGGTGTTATTTAACCTGGAAGATTGAGGACATCTTGTGTCATAAAAGATATATTATGAGAAACAGCTCCGGATTGAAGGTTAGTGTTGCAGCCTGAGCTGCTTTTTTTTATTTTGAGCTCTGCCTGGGGGTCCTTTTTAATAAAACATTTTTTTTAGATAATTCGAATTTGGGAATTCACAAATGGGATAGAAGCTGATGCTCGTATGCAATGCTGCTGACATGGAGATGCCTGCATTTCAGCAACATTATTTAAAGACAAGTTCACTTTAAATATAATAATTTCACCATTGTGTCCCCAAGAAAACATATTTGTCTGGAAATTTAAATTGTAGAAAAAATCCTGAAAACAAGATACAAGGTTGTTATGTAACTCCGTGCTTCATCTCAGACTGTTTGGGTTACATAACTCACATGACATCTCGGGGCATTAATAAAAAACACTTTCCTCTCCAACTCCACCTGCAAATAGCCAATCACACATTTTTATTTTTAAAAAAAGACTTATTTACCTGAAATGACAGCCATGTGACAGGCTGGGTGCAATTATTGTTTTTTTTTGTCCTTCTTTTGTTTCCCTGCCTAGGTTTTCCCTTCCTGATCCACCGCTGAGATGCAGCTTCAAATCTGCCCCACACCAGCGGTGGTCTGTCCATTGGTGTCCTCACGACTAATCCAAGTCAATGGACCTGCATAAGACCTGATGACATCAGTGGTCCTTAGACCACTGCAACCCGGGAGCGAAGAGGCTGTGGGGACTGGCTGGTGGTGGTGGGACTGAGGATCAGGTGAGTATATTTATTTATTTGCCCCCACCCCCTAGCCAAAATGAACCCAATCCCTTGCGCCATGGAGGTAGCCCCACTACAAGGGTACGTTCTTCTTTAAGTTGGTCATACATTCAGTTCAAGAATTCGTTTTTTGGAACGTTCATTCGGTTTTCTGGTGGGGTCAAAACGGCGATCAATTTGACAAATCGAAGAAGCGGGATGGAAATGTTTACAAATGAAATTCCAACAGTGATCGTGGTTTTCATTCGGGAGGCCCCATTCATTCCAGAAAATTGAATGTGAAAATGGATTGGAATTTCGAACCACCTTCGTCACGTCTCGTTACCAAATGCTCTGATAAATTTTTTGGGCGTGAAGGTTGGTAATCTACAATTGTACGGCCGGATTTCGTCTTCATTCAGCACCAGAAGATAATTACAGCCGGTGGTGGCGGCGCTCCGTGATAACAGGAACTAGAAGTGAACAGTGAGGCAACAACCGGCGCTCAACCTACACAGGAGGAAGTACCAGAGGATTCCCAAGGCAGGTGAAGGGGAAGTGACCCTGGAACCAGAACCCATCACCTTCAACCTACACAGGAGGAAGTACCAGAGGATCCCCAAGGCTGACGAAGGGGAAGTGACCCTGGAACGAGAACCCATCGCCTTCCACCTACACGGGAGCAAGTACCAGAGGATTCCCAAGGCAGGTGAAGGAGAAGTGACCCTGGAACCAGAACCCATCGCCTTCAACCTACACGGGAGGAAGTACCAGAGGATCCCCAAGGCTGGCGAAGGGGAAGTGACCCTGGAACAAGAACCTATCCCCTTCAACCTACACGGGAGGAAGTACCAGAGGATCCCCAAGCTGGCAAAGGGGAAGTGACCCTGGAACAAGAACCCATCGCCTTCAACCTACACAGAGGAAGTACCAGAGGATCCCCAAGGCTGGGGAAGGGGAAGTGACCTTGGAACGAGAACCCATCACCTTCAAAATACACAAGAGGAAGTACCAGAGGATCCCCAAGGCTGGCGATGGGGAAGTAACCATGGAATGAGAACCCATCTCTTTAACCTACACGGGAGGAAGTACCAGAGGATCCCCAAGGCTGGCGAAGGGGAAGTGACCCTGGAATTAGAACCCATCTCTTTAACCTACACGGGAGGAAGTACCAGAGGATCCCCAAGGCTGGCCAAGGGGAAGTGAGCCTGGAACGAGAACCCATCGCCTTCAAAATACACAAGAGGAAGTACCAGAGGATCCCCAAGGCTGGCGAAGGGGAAGTGACCCTGGAATTAGAACCCATCGCCTTCAACCTACACGGGAGGAAGTACCAGAGGATCCCCAAGGCTGGCGAAGGGGAAGTGATCCAAGAACGAGAACCCGTCGCCTTATCAGAAGCTACTTCTTCAGGTTCAGAGTCCATAAAAACACATTCCTGGGAATCATATCACCTGATCACACAAACAACTATGACGTACTCAGCTTCTATTTTCTACGTTTATGGCGGCTGTAAAGCGGCTCGGTGTTGGTTTGTGTTGGCCGTGTCACTATAGTCACATATCATCCGTGAAGAATTATCTTTATCACATATCATTGTCCTTGTGTCAACACTCCGATAAGAGCAATATTTGGATATTTGTGGTATTTTTAGGTGTCGTAGACTTTTAGTTTTCTTCCTTTAAAGGGGAACTCCTTATTCTTCATCATCGCTTCCTCAAAGGAAAAATAAAGTCTCAATCGCTATTCACTGTCTCCATGTTCCCAGGTTGCCTTCTGAGATCTTCTCTGAGGGCCGGTGTCATCCAACCCACTTCCTGCGAGCACACCCCCTGGGGTTCTCCCACCATCAAGGGCCCCAAAGCTTATTAGAGTCACATGAGGCAGGTGAGGCCTCCCCAGACCACCTTCTAACCTCCAGACCTCGCTGTTTAACACACCATGACCTAACACAGTGCAGTCAGAACTACAACAAGCCTCTGAGTGCTTATGCTTTTTGCACATTACAAGTAAGTGCTGGTGACTTCTATCTTCATTTGGACTGTGGCAGGGTGCCATCCGTATCGTCACTTCGAACACCAATGGACATTTCTTTAGGATCAAACGCTGTATGGCGTGCAAGTGATTCTCTAATGCTAGGTTAGGGTAACCTAACACAGTGAGGTCAGAACTACAGCAAGCCTCCGACTTGGAGTCAGAAGCTTGAGCTCTGTGGAGGGTTTGGATCAATGGCAAAGCGCCATTGGTACTTTCCATCCAATCAACAAAAAAGAAAAAACACTGATGGCATCCATCTGGATGTCTCATAAGTGATGAGCAAGTGACGGACAAGGAGGCTCCTCCCTCCTCCCACACACCAGAGGCAGAGCGGTTCCCCCTCCAACCTTACAGGCTGTGAGTCACAGCACCTGGGACCGCTCTGCCGGGGGGGGGGGGGAGCATCCCAGGCCTTAACTACCGCAGGGGAGAAGATCAGTGGATCTCAAGTTCTACCACCATTAAGCACAGCTTGTGGATGGCCCCCAAAGCTTCTTAGAGTCATATAGCCCACTGCCCAAGGGTGCCCCGAGGCCGGGCGACACCCAGAGCAGACAAGGGGTGACACTCCGCCGTGACGTCATTGCGCATGAGGTCGCCGCGCGCGTGTGTAATTACATCATCGCACATGCGCGGCCATCTTATTGTGGCCTGCAGGCGGCCATCTTGGTGATGGGCGCCGGCAGAGAGAGGAGGGGACGTTCACCCGGTGAGATGAGGTATGCCGCCGGGTCCCCTCCTCTCTTCTGACACTGTCGGGCTCTCGAGTGCCCGACTTTTCACAGGGGGAGACACCAAAATGACTGTCAGTCATTTTGTTGTCACTCCCCCAATAGCAGCAACCGGGTGCGGGCCTCACCCCCCCTTGTGACGCCACTGCCCATTGTTTTTGGGAACATATCTGCCCATTTATTATCCCTTTGAAAGTGTTGAAAGCAAGCAATAAAACAATGTGGCAAGGTAACCATAAAAGCCTAATAATTATACTGAATATAACTAGTTTTGACTACCAGGTATGCACTAAAAAACTCAATGGGGTACCTTGGGCATACCTGGTACTCCCTGGTCCTGCCCTATCCCAGCATTGGTTTTCATGGGTCTGGGTCTGTGTTGCAGGAATGCTGACAAAGCTATGTTGCAGTTTTCACTATTCCGCTCTTTATATTATTAATTATTTGGATAAGCTGCTGTCATCATAAGATGAATTGTGTATTGGCTTCTGAGCAGTCCTGGTGGTTACCAAATATTGAGTCACACGCTGGGTCTAGATGTAACACGTGACAACGTAAGGAGTGGAAAGGTGCACAAAAATATTTACCTTTCTCCGGCGCTGATATGCCGGCCCGATAGCAAGTGAATGGGAGGTAAAAGGCTGCCGCGTGGAAAGCTGATTAGAGTGACACGCGGCGAACAGTAAATTTACTTTAACGACTCGGGTTTAGCGAGTTCACTCATTATTGCTCCCGGTGATGGGACAACATAATCGTTATGTAAACTGAAGACTTTAATGGCCGTATAACCAGAGTTTTACTGAGTTAAACTCAGGTCAAAATGTGCGAGAGATAGCGAGGGCTGAAATACTCCACATAACATCGTACAACAAACCAACATGGCCGCATGGATGAACCTTTATCACCCCCATGTGAGGGAAATGAACAATGGCAAGCATGCTTGGAGTCCAACCACGGCTCCCTCTGTAGATACAGAATGAGCGTTGTCACCCTGGAACAGGAAGTGTGTTATTGGCAGGATCAATTGGCAGAAAAAAAAGAAAACGAATGCAGCCACCACTGGCCTTACACTGGTAGATTACCATGTGAACGTTCATACAGGGGGGTCCGGGGGTGTGGCCCCTCACCCAGGTGCCACCATTGGAGGGGTGACACCAAAATGACTGACAGTCATTTTGGTGTCACCCCCTGTGAAAAGTCGGGCACTCGGTCACGGACCGTGAGCCCGACAGTGTCAGGAGAGAGGAGGGGACCCGGCGGCATACCTCACTCCGCAGGGTGAAAGTCCCCTCCTCTCTCTGCCAGCGTCCATCACCAAGATGGCTGCCGGCAGGCGTCAATAAGACGACCGCGCATGCGCGTTGATATCACGGTGGGGTGTCACCCGGTCTCCGCTCCGGCTGACGCCCAGCCTCGGGACGCCCCTGGATAACGCCTTCCGAATGTTGACGAAAGTCATTCGAACTTGTTTTTTTAACATTCGATTTTGGGATTGAATGGAGTCCCCCGAACGGAAACCGCGTTCACTGTTGGAATGTTCTTCTTCCTTCAGTGTTCCAAAGACATGTTTCTAAATCCCACCGATGTATGTCCAGCCACGGGTGTCCCTAGACTTGAGGCCAGGGGGGAGGGAGTTTTGGGGTAATGCCGCTGGTGCATGTTACGGGGGGTAGGTATGATGGGTGTGCTGGTGGTGCACGTTGGGGGTTTGGTAACGTCCACCACCAGCAGCCAACCCTCGCACCTAACGTGAAGCACAACCATGACACTTCCTCATATAATAGATCCTCTTGTTCCGGCCCCAGATGCATCATTGGTTGCCAGGAGTTGGACGGGACGCCGGCCAGTGCATCTCAGGTTGCTAAGAGCTGGGTGGAAAGTCATGTATGGCCCTTACACATCTCCCTGCCTGGCACTTAGCAACCTGGGATGCTCTGGTCAGAAAGGGGGCGGCAGGGACATTGTACATACTTGGTACTCCCTGGTGCCCTATCCCCGCTGTAAATACAATGTTCCATGAAAATCCCGGGTCAGCCTACATTTTGACAGCCGGTGTTCTATCGAGATGTCCAACTTGTCGAGATTGCCAACTCCCGTCAGTGCGCCTGCGCAGCCGCCCAAGAGCAGGATCACGCTCTCTGATTTGCGTTTTTGGGTAATTTGGCATTCGATGGCACAAGCACTGACGCCAGTTGGAGAACTCGATGAGGATTGCGAAAATGCCACGCGCACCAGTGCCATCTCGTCGAAATCTCCAACGGATGTGACGTCACGAGTTGGAGATCTCGACAAGTGTAACCTAATCTATTTCAATCATAATTTACAACAACAAGTTGGCCATTTCGACAGAACACCGCGTCCTGTCCTGTGTTGCAGGAATGCTGACAAAGCTTCTATAATAAAACCAAGCCCGAAAACACTTTTGTAAATCCACGGTAACGCAGTCAGTCAATTAAAGGGACCTCGCAGATGAAAAAAAAGTTACATCTGTTTAACCCCTTAATAACCCTGAGTTACCCCTAATCAGCCCTAATTAACCTTTTCTTCCCCTTCTTTCCTAATATTTATTTATTTTAACCATTCATAATTCAGTTTTGCATCCCGTGCTTATAGTGTGACGTAAAGAGTAACTTTCCGTCCCTGTCTTCAAATTGTGCTCCAGCCTGGTCATCATGTCACGTGTGTGCATTTCCAGTGGGGTCTATAAGTGGCCACATTGATGCCTGATGGCCGTTTTCGCCGAAATTCCATGCAGCTATTGATGGAGCGCATGTAGGCAGCGAGTGGCTGCAAAGAGGCAATGGAAGATCAGCAGCAAGGAGAGTAACAAAGGATGAAAATGCAGCAATTTTTTTACGAACCACAGAAACAAGTGAATTGTATTTTGTAGGAGCGCGTGCAGAAAAGGTCCGCATGCCTGACTGACCCAGATTCCGAAACACAATAATAACTTCTACTGCTTCCACATGATGAGCGTAGAGAATGCCAGATAATTACAGATAATACAAGCGCTGTGACATTAGTCCACTCTGCTCATTGCTTCCTTCCAAGAAATAAAACATCAATCATTTGAACAAGGTCTGCCCGCCATGCGGGAACGTGGACGCATGCAACACGTGCAGAGCAGAATCCTCATTTTTGCTCCAATTTAGCTCTGCTCTCAAAGTAGTCCCAAGACAAGCAGACAGGAACGGGGAAAATGGGTCATATCCCCAGAAGACCTCGTGTTGAGTGCACAAGCTTGGATTTAATTCGACCACCTCCGACCACATCCACAGCTCAACGGAATGAGAAGACGAACAACCAATCTTGGAATCACAAGTTCACCTGACGTTTCTTTGAGTGTGTTTGCAGTACTGTGATACACTATACAGAGTTCGAGGTGTTGACTTGGCCTCCAAGTTCTCCAGATCTCCATCCAATCGATCATCTGTGGGATGTGCTGGAAGAACAAGTCCGATCCATGGAGGCCGATCACCTCCCAACTTACTGGACTTAAAGGATCCGCTACTGACGGCTTGGTGCCAGATACCACAGCGTACCTTCAGAGGTCTAATGGAGTCCATGCCTGGACGGGTCAGGGAAAGGTGAACCTACTCAAAATTAGGGGGGGTCATCCAGATACCAAATCTTACGTTCAGAGGTCTAGTGGACTCCATGCCTGGACGGGTCACGAAAAGGGGGACGTACTCAAAATTAGGGGGGGGGCGGGGATCATCCAGATACCACAGCACACCTTCAGAGGTCATGCCTCCATGGGTCAGGCCTGTTATTGTAGCAAAACTGGGACCTATTCAAAATTAGGCATGTGGTCACAATGTTATGGATGATTGGTATATAGCCAAAGTTTGTATACACTTGACCATCATACCAATATGACTTTTTAGGACATTTTATTTCTAAATCATAGCCAATAATATGGAGTTGGCTATAAACATCCTCCACTCTTCTGGTAAGGCTTTCTACAAGATTTTGGAGGATTTCTGTGGGAATCTATGACCATCTGTGATGTCAGGTACTGATGTCGGATGAGAAGACCTGGCTCACAATTGGTATTCCAATTCAACCCAAAGGGTTGTGGCTAGGGCTATGTGCAGGACACTTGAGTTCCTCCACATCAAACTGGTCACACCATGTCTTTATGGAGCTGGTTTTGTACACAGGGGGCAGTCATGGTGAAACAGAAAACGGGTCTTCATCAAACTGTTACCACAAGGCTGGAAGAGCACAATTGTCTCCAATGTCTTTGTATGATTTGGAATGAAGAGAACCCTTCACTGGGAACACTTGGACTCCATCACTGAGCGGTGGTCCACATACTTTCGGCTTCATAGGTAGGTGTGATGGTCAGGTGGCATTTGAGTATACAGTGTAACTTTTCTGTGGCAAAGCCCTGTGATAAATATATAAACAAGAACTGGAGAACTACACATTGTTGATGATCAACAACCAAAGACTTCTACTCATAACTATCTTGGTGCACATCGAGGTTGTCCTGGATTTCAGGGCATTATGAAAAGGGAGCATACATCCCAACTCTCTGACATGGTAGTGAAGGAACCCCTTTTAGCACAAAAGGGGACAGTCCCTGCAAATGAGGAACAGTTGGGAACTACAAGGTGGAGGTCCATGATACCAAAATTTAAAGGGTGGCACTATGTAACGTTTCTCATAATCTTACAGGTTCCAAACTCTCTTTCTCACTGGTGTCGGCAACAACTAAAACAAACATTACTAGGTCAGTTATGTCTAAAGCCATTTGTTTGTTTCGTTTTGGGTTGGGTAGGGGATGAGGAACTCCATTGCTGTCTGTCATGATGGGCAGATTTCCCTTTACTTCTCGTCACGGGAAGGGGAATTCCCCCAGCAAGAAAAAGTGTCACAACTGGAAAATTTCCCTTTTGTTCTCATTCTGGTGGCAACCATAAAATACTAGATTTCCCTTTCTGGCAATGATCACCGGGGCACACGGAGAGGGTGAAATCCACCAGCAGAGACACATTGGGCACACAGGCTGTTCACTTTGCATGGGGATTTCCCCTTAGCTTAGTGAATGAGGTGAAGCTCTGCTAACTTCCATCATCCAATCATGTGCAAGCAAACAAATAATTTTTTTTTGTTCTCCTTGCACGTGATTGGGTAAGCACAGTGATTATTTTTTTTACCACATTCACTAAGCTAAGTGCAAAGTCCCTTGCATAGTGAACAGCCTGTTTGCCTTCAGTAAATAAACCCCATAGACTGCAATGAAAACCTTAACGGAAAGGTAGAGTGCGCTGCCCCTAAGCCCTAAAATTGGAACACCCTCCTAGAGGCCAGGGTGCTATATGCCAACAGAGACTATGCCCCCCCAAAAGCCATGAAAATCCAATGAATCAATGCTGGCTGCACTCTGTTAAGTTCAAACACTGACAACTTTATTGATATGGACAAAGAAGGAGAGTCCCTGAATTGCAGAGTACTTTTCCCCATTTGAACTGGGCATGGCTGTGCATGGCCCTGCCCCAACACAGTTGCATCATCTGCTTACAGGATCTGTAAATTAAAAAACTACAAGAGTGACCCATAGATGGGCGGCGACGTTACCCTACTTGTACTCCATGGATAACATGGAGGAACAGTCTGCAGGAGCCCGAGCATTGCACTGATCCACTGATGGCGGTTGCAATACTCTGCAGGCTGCAATGCACATTTTTCATGTTTGCAATATTATTATTATTATTATACAGGATTTATATGGCGCCAATAGTTTGTGCAGCGCTTTACAATATAAGGAAGACATTACAATACAATATAATTCAAGACAAGATGGTAAGGAGGGCTCCGCCCCTGAGGGCTTACAATCTAAAAGGGAGGGGCGAGTGATACATGAGGAGGGAGCTGTGTAATTGTCTGAGAACGTGATAGTTGAGCGGTTAGGTTGAGGTGGGATAGGCTTCCCTGAAGAGATGAGTCTTTAGGGATCTCCTAAAGGCAGTCAGAGTGGGAGACAGATGGACAGGTTGGGGTAAAGAGTTCCAGAGGATGGGAGAGACTCTAGTGAAGTCCTAGATGCGAGCATGGGTGGAGTTGATGAGGGAGCTGGAAAGCAGAAGGTCATTTGAAGAGCGGAAGGGACGGTTAGGGTGATACTTTGAGACAAGGTTTGAGATATAGCCTGGGGCAGAGTTGTGGATGGCTTTGTAAGTCATTGTTAATATTTTGAATTTTATCCTTTGGGCGAGTGGAAGCCAGTGGAGGGATTGACAAAGGGGGCGGGGGATGGAAGCCAGTGCAGGGATTGGCCGAGGGGGGTTGCAGACACTGAGCGGTTGGTTAGGTGAAAGAGTTTAGCAGCTGCGTTCATGATAGACTGAAGGGGGGAGGAGCCTGTGTAGAGGTCGGCCAATGAGGAGGGAGTTGCAATAGTCAAGACAAGAGATAACAAGGGAGTAATTTAGCATTTCCATTGGTGAGGAAGGGGCGTATTTTGCATGCATTTATTTTATTTTTGCAAACAGTGGACTGTGCCTTTAATTGTGCAGAAAGATCCCCGAGAGATGATTTGGACACTTCCCTATTATATCTAAACCAAGAAGAAAAAATACGTTTTGTTTGTTTTGTAGCCGCGCACAAATTGCAGGTTGCATAATAAATCAATAAATCAATAAAGCTCTGCAATGTACTGACTGAGTGTTTTCACCAGCAGTTCCCAAACTGCCCGTCACAAACAACCTGCACAGACCGGGTTGGGCATTCACTGACTCCAAAGGTCTAATGAGCAAATATTCGGATGTCTTCTGGAATTTGGTCAAACAATCAGGAAGAGGTGAACCTGAACTGAACCCTTTTTTTTTTATTTCGTTGTGGCTGCTGATCTACTGCGGCCTCTTTGCAGCCGGTTCATGTCTACATGCATTCCAGCGATGGCTGCATGGCATTTCTCAAGCCGGGTTTCCTGATGGTGACAACAGTGGACCATGCTTGGGTAATGTGTGTTGAAACGGTCATCGGATGCCATGTGACTGGGTGGCAACGCAGGAGAACAATTGGGAGACAGGGACAGAGCGTTGTTACCCTAGAACAGGAAGTTCCCGAACAAGGATCTGCTGAACAGGATCACCGGGGATTATTATAATGATTTCAAGGCGTATTCCACTTTTTACAAAAGAATAATAAATGCACCAATATAATGTGGAGCATGCAACTCAGCGGATTGCGGTTGCATTGAACAGACTCCTGAAAACTGTATCCCCAACCCCCAGGTTAGTACCGATATATGGACCTTCCATTACAGAGCTGGGGGAAGTTATAAATGGGCCCAATAAGTGCGGAACAAGAGGTGAAACTCGAAACCTCAGGACCCCGGTGCAAGAAACCATGAACGGCCCCCCACTCCACCTGGGAATCTGGGAGAAAAAGATTGTGCCTCTGTGGTTACCAGGGCTTGGCCCTCTTCTTCCTTTCCGGACCCTCCTGGTACTCCACTGAGTACTACCAGTGAATAGATCCATGAAGGAATGGCCACACCCACACAGCCGTGCCATACACAGGAGCCTGCAGGAAGGAACATCTTGCCATTCTGGTGGTGGTGGTGGTAGTGGGGCCAGTGGGTTAAGGGTTGGGGAGCTATAGAATGGCACCAAATATGGGTGGTACATGGAACTTGGTAATAAAGTTGGACCCTTTACAAAAAATTTAAATGACAATATTATTTTAAAGCTTGTGCGAGAGTTTAGTGATCGGGGTCACTTTTGCTTTCTTTCCCGGTGTTAACAAGGAGAAAATCCAAACATATGTAGGTCTATGTAGACAAGAGGTGAAACTAGAAACCTCAGGACCCCGGAGCAAGAAACCACGAATGGCCCCCCACTCTACCTGGGACTCTGGGAGGAAAAGATGGTGCCTCTGTGGTTCCCAGGGATTGGCCCGTTTCTTCCTTTCTAGACCCCTAGTATTCCACTGAGAACTACCAGTGAATAGATCCATGATGGAATGACTCCGCCAACACAGCCGTGCCATACAGAGGAAGCTGTAGAATGGGACCATGTTCCATGTCACCCCTCAATATGGGTGGAATATGGAAATAAAGTTGGACCCTTTACAAAAAATCCAAATGACAATAACATATTAAAGCTTGTGTGAGAGTTTAGTGATCGGGGTCACTTTTGCTTTATTTCCCGGTGTTAACCAAGAGAAAATCCAAGCATATGTACAGTAGGTCTACGTAGAATTGTCTCCCCCTCATCATTCATCTTTAGCTAGCTGCCAATGAAAACACTCTGCGAGTATCAACCATTAACTCGCACAGTTGACACTTTCCATGACCGTGGGAAAGCCTGAGACCGGGGGCTGTTTATATAAGCGTCGATTGCGGGGAGTGTGGCGTACGTACTGTGATGGATCCAGTTGGATAAATATCCTTTGCCCGGGTCAGCTGCGATGTTTGAACTCTTGTTTGGCAAACGTTCCTTCATCAAGGTTGACATGTTTATCTGAATGTTTTTGGAAAACACTGTAACAAGTATATGTAGATAAAATGTGTCCGTACAGAACCCTTAGTATAGTGATGAAAAATATTATGCATGGAAGCTAGAGAAACACATTACTGCATACGTTATGTATTTATCAACTCAGCGGGGGGGATCTTGGTGGAGAACAGGGAACTTTCACATCTGAGAATATCATCTGGTGGCACTCATCTGGTGGACACCTGACCATCACACTTATATGAGCTTGTTGGCACCTGACCATCATTCATATCAGCTTGTTGGACACCTGACCAGCACATCTATATGAGCTTGTTGGACACGTGACCATGATCTTTATGAGCTTGTTGGGCACCTTACCATGATCTTTATGAGCTTGTTGGGCACCTGACCATCACCCCCATATGAGCTTTTTGGATACCTGACCTTTACACCTATATGGGCTTGTTGGACACCTGACCATCACACCTATATGGGCTTGCTGGACACCTGACCATCACACCTATATAAGCTTATTGGACACCTGACCTTCACATCTATATAAGCTTGTTGGACACCTGACCATCACACCTATATAAGCATGTTGGACTTACCATTCCAAAACCATGGCTATGAATATAGAGCTAGCCCCTTGTGTGGCTATAACTTCCTCCACTCTTCTGTGAAGGCTTTCCCCAAGGTTTTGGAATGTGCCTGTTGGAATCTATGCCCTTTTGTGGAGTCAGCTGCTGATGTTGTATGAGAAGACCTAGCTCATAATTGTGGTGTGAACCTAAACCACCTCACGTTAAATCACACACATTCAAAGCACCCCTCCTATCCTCATAATTAAAATAAAAGTTAGGCACATCCCCGGTTAGGCCTATTATCCTTGCTTAAAACTGTCCTGCTGCTGACCAATTTAATAGTTCTGCAATATCTTAATTTTTGTAATAAAGCCCCAGACTGTGTTTTTTGTCTCTACTAAATTTGGGCCTAGCCTTACTTTAAAATAATAGGCTGCAGTCACTGTTTGACTTTGGGACTGGCTCCACTGACAAAAGTCGATTGAAAAACGGAGCAAGGCCAACAAGGCCACATGCTGCTCAACTTTCAGCCAAGTCAGCCAAAATGTGAGCAGTGCATGGCCAGCTGAAGGTGGCTCTATTATATATGCATGTGAGATGGGGACCTTAGATTGTAAGCTCCTTGAGGGCGGGGACTGATGTGAATGTGCACTATGTAAAGTGCTGTGTAAACTGTTGGCGCTATACATACTGTATGTCTGTAATAAATAGATAAAGCCCCTATGGCAGGCCCATCAGGTATTATTTTAATGAAAGACAGACCTGGATAGACTGAATGGAGGGGCTACATGACTGGGGGGAGGAATAGTCCCGGGAGAAAGAGTTAAAAATAAAATGGGGATAGCTGGTCTTACCTGATTGGACGTGGGAGTCAGGTGACCAGGAGGAGCTGCATGGGAAGGATCTGCAAGGGCTGAGGGACGTCCTTTTCTGAAAATCGACAAAGTGTTGTGGGGTTCTTTGTCACAGTAGCTTGGCGGGTTAGGGGTTTTTTGGGGGGTCTACAAAATCGGAGTTGATTACAAAATGGGGGGCCATCAGCTGGTATGGGTGCTTCCCCCTGTTGGTGTCCGGATTTGTAAGGGGAGGGGCGGGGCCTGGCCCCTTGGGAACCTGGCATTAGTAAGTGTCCTCGAGCTGGGTGTGGTGCGGCTGGGGACATGGGTGGAGTGTTAGGAGAGGCCTTTTCTTGGGCTGTTGGGCACCCAAAGACCCCTTCTCAGGTCAACAATCATTTACAGTATTATTTGTGTATATTATTTGGTTTATTATTTTTGGTTATTGTTCAAGTTGTTTGGTTTAATAAAAGGGCTGCTGTGGCCGTTAAAATCCACATCGCGCAGTCCGAGTGTTTATTTGGGTTTTAACGGAGGGACGAAAATTAACGAATCCATCAGTCAAGCAACATATACAAAGTAGACCCAAAATCAACTTTTGAAATGACATTAACATCTTAAACCCCATGTGATATGTTGGTGATTGGGTTCAGATCCACTTCAATTATGTAATGAAAAATAATGTAACATTGTAGCCGGCATGCAAACCCCTGCCTATAAAACGTTCCACCTTATAACCTTTTAGTTTCAAGTCTTTGAATTATTGGGATGAAAGGATCTCAGCGAGACACCAAACCGGCAAAGTCCTGATTGTGTGGCTCTTCCAAATTAGACCCCACGAGCTGTGTTCAGGGTACGGACCTGCTCGCTTTGTTTATACGCAGGGGATCCGCACAGGGGGTGGATTAATCCAGAGGGTCCCACTGTGCTTTCACCTCCACTCCTCAACCTTTGTGTTACCAGCACACAAATAATATTTTCCTTTGTGTTTACCGGCAGCAAAGCGATAGTGTAAAGCGGTCTTCAGAAGATGACCTTACCATCCAACCTTCAAACAAGCGACTGCAAGTCACAGCGATTGCCTAGTAAGATCAAATGGCCGTTCTGTATTATTTTGTGTCTAACAAGCCGTGGAATGACCTTCGCGTGTCTAAGAGTTTCAGACGCTCGCTCTTGTCAATTGTCTGGAACGTTGTGGAGCTCATAAACATATATAGATTTGAATATGTAAATAATGTTGAAGGTACGACACATGATATAGTGTCCAGCTGTAATGATGGTGTAAGGGATTTCTTCAACATAATGTCAGTCGGTGGAGGACCCCAAATATAATATCAATATTGCAACTGCAAGAGAGAATGGGCACACACACCAAGATGGGTATCATTGACCATTGTGATATTATTGACCATGGGTAAGAGTTTTTATAGACAGCAGATGAGGCCTTGGATACATAACCGTGGACGGGAGTCAACGGTTACATATAAAATAGGATTGGGAATCCACGGTCACATATGCAATAGAGTGGGGAGTCCACAGTTACATGCACAATAGGGTGGGGAGTCCACGGTTACATGCACAATAGGGTGGGGAGTCCACGGTTACATGCACAATAGAGTGGGGAGTCCATGATTACATACACATGGAGTGCAAAGTCGATGGTTACATACACAATAGAGTTGGCAGTCCACGGTCATAAGCACAATAGGGCTAGGGAGTCCACAGTTACATGCACAGTAGTGTGGAGAGTCCACAGTTCCATATGCAATAGATTGGGTGTCCACGGTTACATAGGCAATAGATTGGGGAGCCCACAGTTCCATATAAAATAGAGTAGAGAGTCCATGGTTACATGCACAATAGAGTGGGGGGTCCACAGTTCAATGTACAATGAGGGGGGAGTCCACGGTTTCATGCACAATAGGGTAGGAAGTCCACAGTTACATGCACAATCGGGTGGGGAGTCCACAGTTCCATACTCAATAGAGTGGGGAGTCCATAGTTCTACGCACAATAAAGGGGGGAGTCCACGATAACATATGCAATAGATTGGGGAGTCCATGGTTACATATAAAATAGAGTGGGGAGTCCACGGTTAAATGTACCAAAGGCAATTGAACAACATGGGTCATACATACAGTTTATCTTGAAATATTGCTGTGTACAGTTCAGGGACCCTCATTGGATAGAGTGATGTAGAAGCAACCACTGGACCTAAAACCATATCCTTTTGTCAAGTATAAGGCCGTGGAGCAGTGGGCATCCTTCTGCATACTGGGATTGCCATAGAAACAAACGATTTGGGATCAATGTCTACCAATGAGTTTATAGGAGACCAAGAACCCGAGGCCCTCCTTACCCTTCAACCCATTGGCTGCACTCACCATCAATTCAAGCTTCTGGCCTTCATCTTCACTGCCACCAGGCAGAGCTCTGACCAGGGCATGGTGGTCTGGTACCCCCACAACTGCGCAAGACAAACAGATGAGAGCCTGGTACCGGGTTCTTGGGAAACTGATGGCCATCCTTCACAACAAAAAGATATGGACTGTTTGGAATCTATGGACAATTTACCTATGGACTCAACCAATATCAATTTTGAAGCCCAATTGAGGTCTCACAACTTGTGCCAGAAATGTGACCAGGACTGTCACATTTCTGACCAGGACTGTCACCTTTCTGGGTGCTCTGGGTCTAACTCAGGTGCCTATAAGGCTGCAGAGCCATATTTAGACCCCCGGACCAACTGGAAATTTGAGGTTGCTAGTACAAATGTGACTTCACATCTATTTCTGTGACTCCAGTTGGACTTTAAAGCAGAAATCCATTAAGCACTGACAGTGCCAGTGCCATGGATGGAGATCAGAACCAATTTGTAACTCTAAAAAAGAACAATGACTCATATAAACTGATTTCTGGAGAACGCCTGCCAATTTGTTTTCGGGTTTTGTTCTCTCGGTAGTCACTTCTTGTTCTCAGCTCAACCAGGCTTTTGGCATTTTCCTGGCAGGCTACCTATGTAAACATTCGCACTTGTGTACATGAGCTTTCACAACCCAGACAGAGACTTGAGGGAGCGCTCAGGCTGGCACTTAAAATCTCAAGCGTCCCATAGACGGAGGTATGTGAAAGGTTGAGTTACGTAATTCACCGGACTTCCATTCGTACCGGCTGTAATTGCGCAAGATGCAATGCGGTCTGAGTAGGTGCAAAAACAATCACTGAAATCTCATAGAAGCTCCAACATGTTAATGTGACTTCAATAGTCATATTTAATATATTTACATCTGCAGTGTTCTTTGAAAGAATCTCTGGTGATCCTGCCATCAAGGTCCTTGTTTGGGCACTTGCGGACCTTATTCACTAGAAGTAAGAGATAATGGAAGGAACAACAAAGCTTCCTGTGCCATGATATTGGTTCTGGAAACTGGCACAAGTGGAGTGTGTCATGATAACAAAGCAACAGCAAAAAGTTTTCCAGCACACTCACCAGCCAGCATGCAAAAAAAAACTTGTCTCACCGCTAAGGTTAATAACAGAGGTTTGGATACACGTCTTCTGCAGAAAATGTGAAAGCCGCACCACGGCACCTCTATATAGTGCAGTCCTAACTCTAAACTATGAGAGTCTCCATCTTGGAGCACATGGGGCAAAATATTACATTGGGTGCAGGTTTGTCAGGAGGAAGCCCAACCTCCTTAAAGGCACAGGGACGCACAAGGGTCCCCGCACATCACCACAGCAGTGATGCATTGGGGGGTCTCAGCTGCCGTTGTGATTTGCGGGGACCCTTGTGTGTTTCTGTGCCTTTAAGGAGGTTGGGCTTCCTCCTGACAAACCTGCACCCAATTTAATATTTTGCCCCATGTGCTCCAAGATGGAGACTCTCATAGTTTAGAGTTAGGACCGCACTATATAGAGGTGCCGTTGCGCGGCTTTCACATTTTCTGCAGAAGACATGTCTCTAAACCTCTGTTTTTAACCTTAGCGGTGAGACAAGTTTTTTTTGCATGCTGGCTGGTGAGTGTGCCGGGAAACTTTTTGCTGTTGCTTTGTTATCATGACACACTCCACTTGTGCCAGTTTCCTGAACCAATATAATGGCACAGGAAGCTTTGTTGTTCCCTCCATTATCTCTTACTTCTAGTGAGTAAGGTCCGGAAGTGCCCAAACAAGGACCTTGATGGCAGGGTCACCAGAGATTCTTTCAAAGAACACTGCAGATGTAAATATATTGTTGTTGTACTGTATAAAGCCCTTCCGTGTGCACCTTGCTTAGAGCTGGTGACGATTTGATGAGTGCGTTTGCCATTTGTTTTGCATGACAACAAAGCAGACACATCATAGGAAATGGAGCAGATCGCTCATAATTAACAGAGAGACTATGTGGCGGGATCTGCTCCATTTTCACCATTTGGAAGAGCGTTGCCTGGCCCGATCTTTGTTTATCCCCTCCCCCCAACATCTTTACCTGCAGGTAGAGTATTCGCTGATCAAAGCAGCCTGGGAGTCAAGTTTACATTGTTGCAGACTTTACTTTCTGTTTCAGTTGCTACAACAAGATACTTTTCTTAAAACACGAGTTTGTTATTGTGGTTTCTATGTTACTCTGCTATCAAAGTGACTGTGTTTGTGGGAAATAGTTGATACGTGACACAAATATTTGGATCCGAGGCGAAGAGCGCCGTGTACTTTATAATATGTTTTATTTAATGTCAGGTCGGCTGCGCTGTATCCACCTGCTGCTGGGAACACAGTGTGTATGTATACTACCGTATATACCTATATTGGTGCACTCCTATCCTCCTATTCACTGTATAAAGGGGTTAATAATAAAGAAATCTCTTCCCCTGTTGGGTAAACAAGCCCGTGTTCATTGCTAGCATGCAGTCATGTGCGGGGGAATTTCAAATAAAGGAACTTCTGCGCGTGATTTGATATTGCAAAAACAGATTAAAAGTAGAACTTCTGTTCCAGTTTTTTTTCTTTAGTGAGATGCCCGAGGCGCTTCAACGTGAAATATTCAGATTTTACCAAAATTGTCAACTTGTCTTCAGTGCTACCCGCCTGCTGGATCGCTGAACACCTTACCGCAACATTCACCTTATCTCCAGAGCAGCCCCCCCACACACCACCCGCAGAGTCACCCATCCATCCAATGATACCGGTCCCCTTGGTGTCAGTGGGAGGAATAGTGCCCCATCATTGGTGTCAGTGGGAGGAATAGTGCCCCATCATTGGTGTCAGTGGGGGGAATAGTGCCCCATCATTGGTGTCAGTGGGGGGAATAGTGCCCCATCATTGGTGTCAGTGGGAGGAATAGTTCGCCATCATTGGTGTCAGTAGGAGGAATAGTGCCCCATCATTGGTGTCAGTGGGAGGAATAGTGCCCCATCATTGGTGTCAGTGGGAGGAATAGTGCCCCTATCATTGGTGTAAGTGGGAGGAATAGTTCCCCATTGTTGGTTTCAGTGGGAGGAATAGTGCCCCATCATTGGGGTCAGTGGGAGGAATAGTGCCCCTATCATTGGTGTCAGTGGGAGGAATAGTGCCCCTATCATTGGTGTCAGTGGGAGGAATAGTGCCCCTATCATTGGTGTCAGTGGGAGGAATAGTGCCCCTATCATTGGTGTCAGTGGGAGGAATAGTGCCCCTATCATTGGTGTCAGTGGGAGGAATAGTGCCCCTATCATTGGTGTCAGTGGGAGGAATAGTGCCCCTATCATTGGTGTCAGTGGGAGGAATAGTGCCCCTATCATTGGTGTCAGTGGGAGGAATAGTGCCCCTATCATTGGTGTCAGTGGGAGGAATAGTGCCCCTATCATTGGTGTCAGTGGGAGGAATAGTGCCCCTATCATTGGTGTCAGTGGGAGGAATAGTGCCCCTATCATTGGTGTCAGTGGGAGGAATAGTGCCCCTATCATTGGTGTCAGTGGGAGGAATAGTGCCCCTATCATTGGTGTCAGTGGGAGGAATAGTGCCCCTATCATTGGTGTCAGTGGGAGGAATAGTGCCCCTATCATTGGTGTCAGTGGGAGGAATAGTGCCCCTATCATTGGTGTCAGTGGGAGGAATAGTGCCCCTATCATTGGTGTCAGTGGGAGGAATAGTGCCCCTATCATTGGTGTCAGTGGGAGGAATAGTGCCCCTATCATTGGTGTCAGTGGGAGGAATAGTGCCCCTATCATTGGTGTCAGTGGGAGGAATAGTGCCCCTATCATTGGTGTCAGTGGGAGGAATAGTGCCCCTATCATTGGTGTCAGTGGGAGGAATAGTGCCCCTATCATTGGTGTCAGTGGGAGGAATAGTGCCCCTATCATTGGTGTCAGTGGGAGGAATAGTGCCCCTATCATTGGTGTCAGTGGGAGGAATAGTGCCCCTATCATTGGTGTCAGTGGGAGGAATAGTGCCCCTATCATTGGTGTCAGTGGGAGGAATAGTGCCCCTATCATTGGTGTCAGTGGGAGGAATAGTGCCCCTATCATTGGTGTCAGTGGGAGGAATAGTGCCCCTATCATTGGTGTCAGTGGGAGGAATAGTGCCCCTATCATTGGTGTCAGTGGGAGGAATAGTGCCCCTATCATTGGTGTCAGTGGGAGGAATAGTGCCCCTATCATTGGTGTCAGTGGGAGGAATAGTGCCCCTATCATTGGTGTCAGTGGGAGGAATAGTGCCCCTATCATTGGTGTCAGTGGGAGGAATAGTGCCCCTATCATTGGTGTCAGTGGGAGGAATAGTGCCCCTATCATTGGTGTCAGTGGGAGGAATAGTGCCCCTATCATTGGTGTCAGTGGGAGGAATAGTGCCCCTATCATTGGTGTCAGTGGGAGGAATAGTGCCCCTATCATTGGTGTCAGTGGGAGGAATAGTGCCCCTATCATTGGTGTCAGTGGGAGGAATAGTGCCCCTATCATTGGTGTCAGTGGGAGGAATAGTGCCCCTATCATTGGTGTCAGTGGGAGGAATAGTGCCCCTATCATTGGTGTCAGTGGGAGGAATAGTGCCCCTATCATTGGTGTCAGTGGGAGGAATAGTGCCCCTATCATTGGTGTCAGTGGGAGGAATAGTGCCCCTATCATTGGTGTCAGTGGGAGGAATAGTGCCCCTATCATTGGTGTCAGTGGGAGGAATAGTGCCCCTATCATTGGTGTCAGTGGGAGGAATAGTGCCCCTATCATTGGTGTCAGTGGGAGGAATAGTGCCCCTATCATTGGTGTCAGTGGGAGGAATAGTGCCCCTATCATTGGTGTCAGTGGGAGGAATAGTGCCCCTATCATTGGTGTCAGTGGGAGGAATAGTGCCCCTATCATTGGTGTCAGTGGGAGGAATAGTGCCCCTATCATTGGTGTCAGTGGGAGGAATAGTGCCCCTATCATTGGTGTCAGTGGGAGGAATAGTGCCCCTATCATTGGTGTCAGTGGGAGGAATAGTGCCCCTATCATTGGTGTCAGTGGGAGGAATAGTGCCCCTATCATTGGTGTCAGTGGGAGGAATAGTGCCCCTATCATTGGTGTCAGTGGGAGGAATAGTGCCCCTATCATTGGTGTCAGTGGGAGGAATAGTGCCCCTATCATTGGTGTCAGTGGGAGGAATAGTGCCCCTATCATTGGTGTCAGTGGGAGGAATAGTGCCCCTATCATTGGTGTCAGTGGGAGGAATAGTGCCCCTATCATTGGTGTCAGTGGGAGGAATAGTGCCCCTATCATTGGTGTCAGTGGGAGGAATAGTGCCCCTATCATTGGTGTCAGTGGGAGGAATAGTGCCCCTATCATTGGTGTCAGTGGGAGGAATAGTGCCCCTATCATTGGTGTCAGTGGGAGGAATAGTGCCCCTATCATTGGTGTCAGTGGGAGGAATAGTGCCCCTATCATTGGTGTCAGTGGGAGGAATAGTGCCCCTATCATTGGTGTCAGTGGGAGGAATAGTGCCCCTATCATTGGTGTCAGTGGGAGGAATAGTGCCCCTATCATTGGTGTCAGTGGGAGGAATAGTGCCCCTATCATTGGTGTCAGTGGGAGGAATAGTGCCCCTATCATTGGTGTCAGTGGGAGGAATAGTGCCCCTATCATTGGTGTCAGTGGGAGGAATAGTGCCCCTATCATTGGTGTCAGTGGGAGGAATAGTGCCCCTATCATTGGTGTCAGTGGGAGGAATAGTGCCCCTATCATTGGTGTCAGTGGGAGGAATAGTGCCCCTATCATTGGTGTCAGTGGGAGGAATAGTGCCCCTATCATTGGTGTCAGTGGGAGGAATAGTGCCCCTATCATTGGTGTCAGTGGGAGGAATAGTGCCCCTATCATTGGTGTCAGTGGGAGGAATAGTGCCCCTATCATTGGTGTCAGTGGGAGGAATAGTGCCCCTATCATTGGTGTCAGTGGGAGGAATAGTGCCCCTATCATTGGTGTCAGTGGGAGGAATAGTGCCCCTATCATTGGTGTCAGTGGGAGGAATAGTGCCCCTATCATTGGTGTCAGTGGGAGGAATAGTGCCCCTATCATTGGTGTCAGTGGGAGGAATAGTGCCCCTATCATTGGTGTCAGTGGGAGGAATAGTGCCCCTATCATTGGTGTCAGTGGGAGGAATAGTGCCCCTATCATTGGTGTCAGTGGGAGGAATAGTGCCCCTATCATTGGTGTCAGTGGGAGGAATAGTGCCCCTATCATTGGTGTCAGTGGGAGGAATAGTGCCCCTATCATTGGTGTCAGTGGGAGGAATAGTGCCCCTATCATTGGTGTCAGTGGGAGGAATAGTGCCCCATCATTGGTGTCAGTGGGAGGAATAGTGCAGCACACGTGAGCGAGTTCATGTGCAGAATATTCAAATAGAATTTTCACCCGGGGTGAAAGTCCTATGAATAAGCACGGATGTCACTGAGGTGTTAATCTTCATGTTGTTTCTTGCTTCAGTTCAATCATTCCAAAGTCTATTGGAGCCTCCAGGTGCACAATATGCTAATGACAGAGACAGCTGAAAAAGAGCCTTGTTCTCTGCGTGGAAGCAGTGGTCTCTCTGCAGAGGTCCAACGTGCCCCCCTGCTGAGTCTGAGCTCTTTCATCAAGCTTTGCTGATTGGGGAGCTCAATGTCAAGCTCTGCAGTTTATATTAAGAAACAAATGTAACAATGTAATATTTGGATACATTTGTATCTTTTATAGGAGCTCCATACTCAAGTGTTACACTGAGGCAGCCAACGGTGGGGAATTCCCCCCTCATAGTATTAGCTGAATACTTCGGGCCAATCGATGTGCAGGAGCAGAGGCGGGCTGTGTCTCGGGGTGGTCACATGGGGGGGGACTTTCGCTGCTGAGATCCGTCATTATGAACATGATTTCATTAGTCGGTAGCGGGCCCAGCTGAACCTTTGAAGAGGTTTGTTTGTGCAGATTTTTGGCCGCCTTTCCCTGCAGCGGGCTCAAAGGGATCCAGGAAGGAAGCAGCACAGAGGCCTCCATACAGCTCCAGACACATCATCCGCCACCCCGCGCGGCTCGCTCCTGCTTTATATGCCGGTCACGGTAATGTCAGCTGAACTGCACCAGGCGAAATATTCTAAAATGACGATTTTATTTGGTATTTTGGTGAATAAAAACTGAATTTTGTGCTAAACTTTACAAATCATTTGAGTGGACCTGTGGCCGGGCGATGGACATTCTGGTGCTGCCATGTTCTGAACGTGAGCTTCACAGCAGGACCTCTGTAGCTGCAGGCACTGTGGAGCAATTCATGCTACCCGCACCTTCCAGCAGAGACTTAATAGCTCAGCTCCACCTGCTCCCCTTCCCAGCAGTGACATCAGCTAAGCTCCACCTGCTCCTCACTACCAGCAGAGACCTAATAGCTCAGCTTCCCCTGCTCCCCTCTCACAGCAGTGACATATCAAATTCTTACCCATTTCTCTCTGGGGGTTATTGCTGGCCCTGGCACATGCTGGGGGTTATTGCTGGTCCCGACACTTGCTGGGGGTTATTGCTGGTCCTGACACTTTTGGGGGTTATTGCCGGTCTTGACACTTGCTGGTCCTGACACTTGCTGAGGGCTATTGCTGGTTCTGACACTTGCTGGGGGTTATTGCTGGCCCTGACACTCGCTGGGGGTTATTGCTGGCCCTGACCCTCCCTGGGGGTTATTGCTGGCCCTGACACTTGCTGGGGGTTATTACTGGCCCTGACACTCGCTGGGGGGTTATTGCTGGTCCTGACACTTGCTGGGGGCTATTGCTGGTCCTGACACTTGCTGGGGTTATTGCTGGTCCTGACACTTGCTGGGGGTTATTGCTGGTCCTGACACTTTTGGGGGTTATTGCTGGTCCTGACACTTTTGGGGGTTATTGCTGGTCCTGACACTTGCTGGTCCTGACACTTGCTGGGGGGTATTGCTGGCCCTGACACTTGCTGGGGGCTATTGCTGGTCCTGACACTTGCTGGGGGTTATTGCTGGTCCTGACACTTGCTGGGGGTTACTGCTGGTTCTGACACTTGCTGGGGGTTATTGCTGGTCCTCACACTTGCTGGGGGTTATTGCTGGTCCTCACACTTGCTGGGGATTATCATTACTGCCACTGACACCAACAATGTGGCTTATTTTACTCTCACAATCCCCTCAGTGTTGTCCCCGGACCTATTACTTCTAAACCAATAGCAAAGCATAGGTGGAAAGGTGGCCCATTACAAGCCATAGACCATGAAGCAACACCCACTTTAAAAATCACACCCACTTTTTTTTTTTCATACTCACAAGCATGCAGGAGGACGCTTGTTATGTGCATTGCATTTTTCTTCTCAACCCCACCAATGAAAAAAATATATGCACACCTTTTGAAAGTGCTAGATCATTCTGGACATCCTCCAGCCCAGGAAATGAGGTGGGCTCTATCTGACTTAGATGTGCAGCTTCTAATGCGAGAAGCTCACAGTGTGCAGTACAATCAGAGGAAGCCATTTCAGTCCCGGAAAGGAGCCGATACAACTATGCCAGACTGGAGGGAAGGTCGGAGGTCATATAGAAGACTGAAGGGAAGGACAGAGGTCAGATATAAGACTGAAGGGGAGGACGGAGGTCAGATAGAAGACTGAAGGGAAGGATGGAGGTCAGATATAAGACTGAAGGTAAGGACGGAGGTCAGATAGAAGACTGAAGGGAAGGACGGAGGTCAGTTATAAGACTGAAGGGAAGGACGGAGGTCAGATATAAGACTGAAGGGAAGGACGGAGGTCAGATATAAGACTGAAGGGGAGGACGGAGGTCAGATAGAAAACTGAAGGGAAGGCCGGAGCTCAGCTTTAATACAGATAAGTGTGTTATATAAGTGGAGCGTGCAGAGACAGAGGCAGATGCAGACAAACAGCAATAAACCAAGAGACAGGTATACACAGGATTCTGGGATTAGCAGCATATTCACAACAGGGACTGGAAACATTTCAGGGGAAGAATGTAACCACTCGTGAAAATATGATCAGGTTAATAATATAGAGTTAGACAGTCCAGAAGGCAAACAAGGCAGGAGCCCGGAGCCCGGAGCCCGGGGGATATCCAGGCTACAACCAGGGAGAGAGCACAATTGCCCAAAACTGTGCACCCGCTGTCGGATTTGCAGGCAGTTGGTACATAATAAGGGTGCCAGTACAGACAATGCAATAGACCAATGCCAACTGCAATCTCTATCAATGTCAATCAAGAGATGGGAGTTGGCAAAGCTGCTACTTTGCCCAGGGCCCCATTCTGCCTTGTCCTATATGGCACTGCCATTTAAAGCAGACAGAAGCCCCAACTGAATGAGTCCCACAGCGGAGGGACTCGTAGATCTTGAAGTAAATTCACCTCCATTGGAGGAAGAAGTGCTGCAAAACAAATGGGGACGCGAAGTGCCTGAATGCAATGGGATTGAGTGGGAGTGAAGGTTCAAAATGGAACTTTCACTCCCACTCAATCCCATTGCATTCAGACACTTCGTGTCCCCATTTGTTTTGCAGCGCTTCTTCCTCCAATGTTGTTTTTTGTTCTTTGAATTCAGTCGGACACCCCGGTCCGCATGCCTTAGAAGCCGCTCATTCAAATCAGCACGCTCAGCATTACATTTCCAAACCCCCAAACCCCCCTCCTCAGCGAGCGCTATATCTGTGGACTTTGTCCCTCAAAACTTTCTAATTCACCGCCATTGTAGTCCATTGGTTACTTCCTCCAACCCCATAACAGGAGGTCCATATCTCTGTATGAGCTGGGGCTGAGTGGAAGAGTCTGCAGGAGCCCATGCATTGCTCTGTTCATGGGTGCAATGCTCTGCGAGCTCCAATGCAAATATAAAAGAAGAACTTTTTTTTTTCTTTTTATCAATGTGTGTGCATTTATCTTTTCTTTCCAAAAGCGGACTACGCCCCTAAGTTCATTACCACACAAGTGTCAATTGTCATCAGCAAAAGATAACTTGGAGCCCAATTGTTGCTATTAGGGAACTCGCGTCGAATGTGACACCGAGCCGTCGTTTTCTCGTGTAATTAGGAAGGTCAGCGAACCGCTACTAATATAATCCTCTGCAGTCGGACTTCTGCACATCCTGCCGCTCAGAAATCTCCAACTCTCCAAAATGTCTGCTTCCCTTAGTCACAAAAACCTCGGAACCCCCAATCTGCAGCTGAGTAACGCATAAAATACATAAATAAATATGCATGCGCGGGCTTGACCCTTTAGTTCCAGTGAAGGGAACTCTTAAGGCATCAGCATACCAAGACATTTTGGACAATTTCATGCTCCCAACTTTGTGGGAAGAGTTTGGGGACGGCCCCTTCCTGTTCCAACATGACTGCGCACCAGTGCACAAAGCAAGGTCCATAAAGACATGGATGCGGGAGTTTGGAGAGGAGTCCTGACCTCAACCCCATAGAACACCTTTGGGATGAATTAGAGCGGAGACTGCGAGCCCGGCCTTCTCCTCCAACATCAGTACCTGACCTCACAAATGGTCCAACATTCCAACAACAGTCCAACAACCTTTTGGACGCCTTCCCAGAAGAGTTGAAGCTGTTATAGCGGCAAAGGGCGGAGCAAACCCAATACTGAACCCTACAGCCTAAGACTGGGATGCCATTAAAGTTCATGTGCGTGTAAAGGCCGGCGTCCCAATTCTTTTGGTAATGTAGTGTATATGTTATATGGTTATATGGATACAAAGTCTCACATACACACTATAAAGTCTTGTGGAAAGCCTTTCCAGGAGAGTGGAGGCTGTTATAGCCATACAGGAGACCAACTCTGTAATCATGGCCATGTCTGTGGGGACCAACTCAATACTTTTGGCAATATAGTGTATATCATCATCATCATCATAATATATTATAAAACATGATCCAATGTATTTTACCAATGAAAGAACTCCTTGCCGATCCCATAAGGCAATTGTATCCTCTCTGGATCAACAAGCTGCAGTCTAATTTCTCATAGATATTAATAGTCAGTTATATTTTGCACAAATAAAAACACATCCAGCCTTTATATATAAATATATTTTGTGGAAGTAGTGACGGCAGGAGGAAGCACATTGGGTGACGGTTCCTTAATTCTAAAGCAAATCATATACATGTAAAACCATGCTGGAAGGATACAGACACA
Source organism: Nanorana parkeri (assembly GCF_000935625.1). Taxonomy (NCBI): domain Eukaryota; kingdom Metazoa; phylum Chordata; class Amphibia; order Anura; family Dicroglossidae; genus Nanorana; species Nanorana parkeri. Next base: position 256,047 of record NW_017307008.1, read on the forward strand.
TTGTATCAAATCTCTGCTCTGTCAGTAAGTATCCAGATATTAACCAGGTTCTCCAATAACATAGTAATAATAGACAATAATAAATAAGTTCAATCCCCCCCCCCAAAAAAAAAGGGGTACTGCATCCAAATTCTGTATAGTACTCAATGAGTACCCAATGTGCTTCCTCCTGCTCAGGCTGTCACTGACCCGCCCCCAGTCTTATGGAGTGGGGGGCGGGTCCATGACAGCCTGAGCTCATAGAAAGTGGTTTGAAGGATGCTGGTCATCATTCAACCCAGGAAACCAAGGACATCTAGTGGTGGAAAAGAAGTAATACAGAGGACAGCTCCGGGTTAAAGTTGAGTATTGCGGCATAAGCTGCTTTTTTTATTTGAATGGGTCATCTTTTTTATGCTTCACTGGAGCGTAGCTTTCAAGCTTTCCTCAATAGTGGGTCCATGTTGGTCTTAAAAGGCCTCTTTTTTTTATTCTACACTGCAGTCACCTTATACAGCAAGGTTCAGCAAGCTCCCCCGAGGCTACCGGTAAACATGGAATCCGTTGGCAGAATATGAAATGTTGTTTGTGAGTGAAACGTTTTATGGCACGCATATTTCTGTAATTGTTCTGAGAAATACCTTCGCTGGGAAACGTCATGGTGAGTGGACAGAAAACAGGTGTCCCTATGTAAATATATTCTGTACATGAATGTGAGAACTGAAGATAATGGATGGTCTGTGCAAACACGGCGTGTGCCCGGTTTACAGTCTATGAGAAAGCCAATTCTGTGACCACATTCCACTGGGACTGTTAGGAAGGGACCCTAAACCTCCTGTATGGTTTCCGGGGACACATTAGAGCTGAACTCCGGGAACAAACACTTTCATATAACTATATTCCTCAACAGTCACAAAGATCTTTAGGAAATACAGAAAGGTTCCAGGAAGAATACACATGGCTAAGGGGCGTCCCGAGGCTGGGTGACACCCGGAACGGAGACCGGGTGACACCCAGCAGTGATGTCATCGCGCACGCTCGTGACATTGCCGCACGCGTGCGCGATGCGATCATTGCTCACGTGCGTTCGTCTTATTGACGCCTGCTGGCGGCCATCTTGGTGATGGACGCCGGCAGAGAGAGGAGAGGACTTCACCCGGCAAGATGAGGTATGCCGCCGGGTCCCCTCCTCTCTTCTGACACAGTCGGGCTCTCGGTCCGTGACCGAGTGCCCGACTTTTCAGAGGGGGTGACACCAAAATGACTGTCAGTCATTTTGGTGTCACCCCTCAAATGGTGGCACCCTGGTGCGGGCCGCACCCCCCTTGTGACGCCACTGACATGGCTCTTGTATCAGGACGATATATTCTCATCCCGGAGTATAGCTTTATTTTTTTTTTACTTTAATGAACCCAAAAGTGAACAAAAAAAAGTGCATGTGAAACACACACAAAAAAGTGCACAAGGTCATGTCTAAACGGTCCATCACCCAAAGAGATAGCACCCTTTCTTGACCCCTTGGGGGGCAAGGCTCCTGACAGCGGCAAGGCGCTCATGTCCACCTGGTCCAAACCAAGCAGACCCATTCCTCATGGTCATCTGAAGCCGACCACCGAGCACTAGGTTGGGTTTAGGGGAGGAAGGAACCCAATGGCCACACATCCTCCATCTAGACTTCCGAGTAGGCCCAAAGACCCACACCCTCCATCCTCGTGGAGAAAAATAAATAAGTGCCAACGGCTAGGCCTTTGCGGCCCATTAAAAATACGACCCCTGGATTCAGCCAAAAGGCGTAGCCCAAGAGGCAAGGTGCAGAAAAAGGCAATTAATGTGCCACATTCACTATTAGGGTACCAAACCGAAAAGTGCTACTCAGGCACCCCTAGTGTCGCCACTCGTGGGGGGGCTTCACACCGCAGGCTCTTTGCCTCCCCGCTCATGACCAGACCAGGTAGTCCCATTCAAATCAGGAGGCACTGGGCCTTGCCAGATCCCAGACACTAGGGAAGTACTCCGGACCCCCACTCTTACGTGAGTGGGCACTCCTTTTGGTTTCTTCTCACGGCCAGGACCCTTAAGGACTCCCATCATCTCAGGCAGGGTACTCTGCAGCCAGTCATTCCTACCGAAAGGCCAGAATGGCGGCACAATTCCCTCCTGAACACTGAGAAGAACAGATACAACTCTCAGTCTTAGCCAAAAGGCAGAGAAGAGGGTTCATCAATTAATCTCTATGGAGTAAAACCAAGCTATGGAAATCTTTTAAAGTCATACTGGTACCTAATAGGACAGGGTGGCAAAGGGGGTAATGGAGACACACTGGGCAACCCATTGGTGGCCTGTCAATGCAAAAAAATGGTTAAGGAACCCAGATTTAAGGAAGAATGGTGAACAGAAGAGGAAACCATCATTGACTTTATATCATTCCAAGCCAACACATCGTCCCTTCTCCCTATGCGATCATACTCTGTATCCAATCACATTAAGATTCACATTTAGAAATGACGGGGTATCTAGGATCCCGTTCTACAAGTCCTCCTTTCTTTTCAGATCGGCTCATAAACTGGTTCCCCGGGTCAAGGAATGCATTCTGGGCCCCACTAATCTGTTTGCCTTTCCTGAGAAGTCATCTGTGCTCTGAATACAGAGAGCCGAGGAAGGACGCAGCTTTCATACGAAGAAGCGCGGTGGTGAACTTGGCTCGCACAGCATGCAGAGCTGGAGAAATTCCACTTTTCCCCCCACAATGCTTTTCAGCCGCAGAGGCTTCGCAATGTTTTCATTAACTGTATATATGACAGAATATTGTGGAGTTCTTCATGAGTTCTGTAGCTTAGTTCTGGGTCAGGTGAATATTATTGAGTTCTTTAGTTTAGTTCCGGGTCAGGTGAATAATAATGAGTTTTGTAGTTCAGTTCTGGGTTGGGTGAATATTATTTAGTTCTGTAGTTTAGTTCTGGGTTGGGTGAATGTTATTAAGTTCTGTAGTTTAGTTCTGGGTTGGGTGAATATTATAGAGTTCTGTAGTTCATTTCTGAGTTGGGTGAATATTGTTGAGTTATCTAGTTCAGCACCAGGTCAGGTGAATATTATTGAGCTCTGTAGTTCGGTTCTGGGTTGGGTGAATTATATTGAGTTCTGTAGTTTGGTTCTGGGTTGGGTGAATAATACTGAGTTCTGTAGTTTAGTTCTGGGATAGTTGAATATTATTGAGTTCTGCAGTTTAGTTCTGGGTTGGGTGAATAATACTGAGTTCTGTAGTTTAGTTCTGGGATAGTTGAATATTATTGAGTTCTGCAGTTTAGTTCTGGGTTGGGTGAATAATACTGAGTTCTGTAGTTTAGTTCTAGGATGGTTGAATATTATTGAGTTCTGCAGTTTAGTTCTGGGTTGGGTGAATATTATTGGGTTGTTTAGTTTAGTTCTGGGTTCGGTGAATAATACTGAGTTCTGTAGTTTGGATCTGGGTCGGGTGAATATTATTGAGTTCAGTTCTGGGTCAGGTGAACATGAATGAGTTCTGTAGTTCGGTTCTGGGTCGGGTGAATATTATTGAGTTCTGTAGTTCAGTTCTGGGTCAGGTGAATATTATTGAGTTCTGTAGTTCAGTTCTGGGTTGGGTGAATATTTTTTAGGTTCTGGGTTGGTCTGTAAGGGGAAAGTGGTCATGTGACTGCTAACAAAAACACAATTAAAGGTATTTGTAATATGTTTCCTCGATGGAGAATCCATTAGGGGGGTCTCGATTTTTGGGTAGCGGCTCTCCATCGGGAGGGCAGGAAGGACATACACCGTGTGTGAAAGTCAACATACCCTCTAATGAAGTGCAGAGCTGTGTTTGGCTTATGTAATGTACAAATTCAGAGCCAAGATTTTTGACTGAGGAATCATTGAGAGTTTACAAGGCCGGGAGACTGGAAGTGAGTTTGGAAATCAGGACTCGGCGATGTGACGGTTGGGTAACGAGTGTTTTCACCCTCTTCCTGTAATATAATTGCAGTGAACTAAGAACGACTTTACCAGCTCTCAGGAACACAGCTGGCCGGACACCGGTCACACTTAGGCCAAGTCTTGCTTGGAAATTGAACCAGTTTGTGGCCCCGTTGGGTTCAATTGCTTTTTGGACCAAAGGAGCCGATCCAAAAATTCTTGGCTGAGCAATGATTGCAGCAGATCTGTTTGAGTACTTAGGCCAGGTTCACACTTGGGCGATCCGTGACCACGTGGCAATCGTGCACGAAAACCGCGCGGATGGCCGCCCGGTCACAGAATTCGCTCACCACTTCTGATCGCGCTGGCTGTGCCATTGTTTTCTAATGGCACCCCAGTAGCGCCAGATTCCGCCCATGCAATCGCGCACGATCGTGGTTGACATGTACCTTTTTTCAGCGTTTGTCATGCGGATATAACCCCATTGAAAACAATGAGGCCGCTCGGCAACCACTGTGCACGATTGCGCACGGAGACGCTCGGTCCCGGGACGTGTGTGTCCTAGGATCGCCCATGTCTGAACCTGGCCTCAGGCAGCAGCACTCCAGCCACTGTCAGAATGTAATAGAGTTGCCGGGGGGGCGAGGGGGGGATTGAGAGATGTTTCTCCTTTAGTCCACATGGCATGGCCTGTTCACACCATAGCATTGCGCTAAGCACACACTACTTTTTTTTTTACTGCATCACATGGTATTGCTCTTCACCCTGCAACGCACGGCCGTCAGGAGCTGCATTGGGTTACCATTCAAATTAAAGGCAACGCAATGCACCCAGTGCACTGCAGCATGTGCTATAGCGCGAGCTATGATGTGAACATTGCAATGAATTGCCTCCCTGGGAATGCCAGATGGGCAATGGAAGCAAGCTCGTGTGAAGTTTTAGTCCTGCGGTCAACCAATCAGTCGCAAAATGTATCCAGCTATCCCCATACAAGTAGAGCCATCATGCTCAGCTTTCTAGCCCATGACTCCTACCGCCCCTTCATTCTAGCTAGAGCTTCAGTGTCCATTAGTATCTACAGCATTCAATGGTTCTTGGAGAGCCCATTTCCTCCACCGTGTGCCGTGGTTCCTAGGGGTCGGAGAATGCAACTAGCTAATGATGACAATGGTGGACCATGCCCTGCATAATGTGTTTGAAATTACGCTTGTAGTCTCCACTGCACAGTGCAGGCAGGGCAGCCATCAGGGGGGTACGGCCGATACTCATGTAAGGGGCCCGGGCAGCCTGGGGGCCCACCCGGGGCCCTTACATGACTATCGGCCGCCTGCGAAGGGGGAGGGGGCGGAGGCCCGGCCCCAGCACCCGGGTCCCTTACATGACTATCGGCCGACTGCGAAGGGCGAGGAGGCGGAGGCCTGGCCCTAGCAGCGCAGGGCACCAGCATTGCCGCTCCAGCGGCTTTGAGACAAGCTAGGGCCCCATCAGCGACGCTGCTCATCTGATGTCGGACTGGCCGGAAGTGACGTCACTTCTGGCCGGTCCGGCGGCAGACGAGGCCATGTGTGCAGGTAAGAGGAGCTAGGAAGGAAGGTAAGGAGGGACGGGAGGGATGCAGCCCTGACCAGCCCACCTAGGATGCCTTCAGAGCCCACCATAGACAGTCTCAGATGGGCTGTGCAGCATCTATGGTGGGCTCTGCAGGGTCACTCTCAGGTGGGTCCTGCGTCCAGCGCATCACTATGCCCTGCGTCCAGCGGTGCGGTGGGGGCCTGGCCTAAAGCCGTGTAAGGGGCCCCAAAATTTCTGATGGCTGCCCTGAGTGCAGGAGGCGGAGCACATGCGGAGGACAGGGACAGAGCATTGCCACCCTATACCAGCAAGTGCCTGAACAAGGACCATCATGGCAGGATCACCGGGGATTATTTTGAAAATACATTCATATGTAATCTTAGGGATTGGGTTCACATCTACTTGAACTCATGTTGACTTTATGGTTTTAGGAAATGGTATGTCCATATAGCTGGGAATATCTGCCCGGTAAGAATCCAATCCATACTACGGCCATTATAAACAGGGACTATGCAAAGGATGTGATGCAATGACAAGCTGTTGTTTTTATACTACAAGATATCTTGGTTATCTCAGTAATATGGCTATAAATAGGTCCAAGCATGACGTAACTGTTATGAGAACCTCTAGGTGCAGGCTATGTCATATGTTTTTTTCAGCCAGATACACGCCTCTATGTATAGACACAGGGGCATGGGTAGGGTGTGTGTAAGATGTATGTAGACCTGCACTGTGCTTACAATCTTATCTTCTTGTTTTCAAAGTGGGCAGCACCGTGTATGTTAGCACTCTTGCATATAGCCCAAGATGCCTGGATTTGATTGCCACCAAGGATCATGTTCCTCCTGAGTTTGAACAGCTCCAGTTCATAACAAAATCCAAAAACATATTGGTAAGCCACCAAGGACCATCTGCATGGAGTTACTATGTTCCTCCTGTGTTTGAGCAGCTCCAGTTCATACCAAAATCCAAAAACATACTGGTAGACCACCAAGGACCATCTGCATTGAGGTAGTATGTTCCTTCTGTGTTTGAGCAGCTCCAGTTTTTAACAAAATCCAAAAATGTACTGGTAGGCCATCATGGATCACTAGCATTGAGTTAGTATGTTCCTACTGAGTTTGAGCGGCTCCAGTTTTTAACAAAATCCAAAAACATATTGGTAAGCCACCAAGGACCATCTGCATGGAGAGAGTATGTTCCTCCTGTGTTTGAGCAGCTCCAGTTCACACCAAAATCCAAAAATATATTGGTAAGCCACCATGGACCATCTGCACTGAGGGAGTATGTTCCTTCTGTGTTTGTGCGGCTCCAGTTTTTAACAAAATCTAAAAATGTACTGGTCGGCCACTATGGACCATCTGCATTGAGTTAGTATCTTCCTCCTGTGTTTTAGAAGCTCCAGTGCATAACAAAATCCAAAAACATATTGGTAAGCCACCAAGGACCATCTGCATAGAGTTATATGTTCCTGCTGTGTTTGAACAGCTCCAGTTCATACCAAAATCCAAAAATATACTGGTAGGTCACGTAGCTTCCACTGGAAACTGATTGGCTGCCTATGTGTTCATGTCGGGCCCTGGTAGGACCATTACATTGTAAGCTCTTGTAACCCCTTTCTGCCTGTAGCTTGCCTCATTAAGGTTGCCCACCCAAGGTAGAAATCCTTTGGCGTGTAGAAGCCGCCGGCCCAATCTATGGGTTCTCTACACATATACCGCCCACATACTATTGGAGGAAAGTAATATAAAATACATAAAAGCCTCGGGGGGTTTCACTTTCCCAAAGAATAAAAAAAAGGCAAATCACTCATATAAATGGTTAATGTTCTTTGCAGGAAAATGTTCCAATAGGATATGTATATGTAAAATAAAGGAATACTTACTGGAAATGCCATCCGAACCTTCAACATAAACATATTATTTGCTGGTGGATGTATATTTAAAGAATAAATGTTTTGGTACCATAAACAGATATCACGTTGCCGCTGTCTGGACCAAACAATCTGCAGTCACGTTTAGGTAGCTCGCAAAATGTTTTCGTCTTCTTCATAAATAACTCTTTAGGTTATGTGGCACCTTTACATAAATCGTGAGTGACGGTATAATATTTAACCTCAACATGGAAATACAGAGGGAGGCCTGCGCGTGTGCTGGCTGAAACCCGGATGTTCAATAAAGAGTCCTTAATTCTTCAGTGAAGGAACCATAGAGCAGCGGTTCTTCTCCACCTGTGTAACCTCAGGACCCACATTTGTCCTTGGTCATTAGGTCGCAACCCAAGTCGCACTGCAATGGAATGCACGGCATTGCAGTACCAGGCATTCACGTTCAGGCGATCAGACTGTGGGTGGGAGGTGCGTTTGGGGTGTAATTCAAATTAATGGCAATGCACCTTCCACGTAGGTGTGATTGCGTGGTGCTGAGCATTAATCGCATGGGACTGTGGATTAACGCACTGTACTAGTGTGAACGGACCCTCAAAAACATTGACAGACACACACAACCACAGACACAGCCTCACACATACACACAAAAAATAAATAAATATATATATATTTTTTAAGACCCACCCAGTCTCGCTATCTTATGAGAACGGGAGTGGATCCTCAGCCTGAGGACCAGTGTGGGCTGCTGCGCTGTAATGGAGCTCCATCCATATTTGTATTGCTTATACAGATCCCTTACGCACCCTGTAGAGGTGTCGGGAGCCAGAATGTGACGTCGGGCCGGTCCAGGCACCTCTACAGGGCACGGGAGTTGTAAGCAATGCACGTATGGATGGAGCTCCCTTGTGGCCATACTTCCAGCCCACCCCACCTCAAGCTGACACGCAGGGCCGGGCAGCATATTTTGAATGGCTGCTCAGCACGAGAACTGATGGTGCTGCACTAAGGGGAGGCTGAGGAACCTCCCACCTAGAAAAGTGGAAGGCATGTGGCGACCCACAGTTGAGAATCAAGGCCATAGAGGAATCCATCTTCTACCTTCCTCCACCTTCTGCTGTGTATTCCAAATTGTTCTTCACTTAAAGTGAACCTAACCTGTTTCTATACCTAAAGACACAGGATAGGTCAACTTAGTGTACCTTAGAAACACATAAATTACCTAGTGTACCTTAAAAACACCAGTGTTTCTAAGGTATGCTATATAGCCCAATGTTTTTGGCCCATAGACCTATATGACCTTCTTGGACATTGCAAAACCATGGCCATTAATATGGAGTTGTCTCCTTTGTGGCCAATACATGCTTCGCTCTTCTGGGAAGACTTTCCACACGGTTTTGTTGGGTGTTCGTGGGAATTAGTGGTCATTTGTGAGGTTAGGTACTGATGTTGGATGAGAAGACCTGGATTACCAATCAGCGTTCCAACTCAACCCAAAGGTGTTCAGTAGGGTTGAGGTCAAGGCTCTGTGCCTATAGTGCTCCTTCTATGAAATGGGCTCAGCAAGGACGCTAGAGCTGCTTCTACAGCCAGACACGTCTTAAGCGCCTAACCGCCCGCGCAACGGGTTTTTGCGTCGCAAAAAAAAAAAAAAAACAACTTTGTTTTTTCCTCTCTTTTTGCAGAAAAGGAAATCCGCACCTGAGTCAATATGTGAGCTTCACGTAAAGTTACCAGAAGCGTGCACAGCTCCGTCTCCGGCATCTGGCTCTGAAGGGATCATTCTCTGTCCAAAGACAAGTCATAAAAACCTCCCTTCATCCCGCCGGTGTCATTTCACCACAGTTTATAGCAATCCTGAAATTGCGCCGGCCGGCTCCGAGCCGTGCCCGCTGGAAACACACACACAGTTCTGTTATTCTAAGGCGTTGATGTCATAACGTCAGTTTTAAAAAAAGGTTTTCATAGCTGTTCCTGGGATGGAAATAGGAAGCCGGCCTGAACTCTGGCCGGGATTTTTAAAGACATAAAAGGGTTTTTTTTTTTAGGCTTGCAGAGATTTAAAGTTATTCCATTTAAAAGCTGAACTGAAGGCAAATGAATGCAGCTCTGTAATCGCTAATACATGATTAACCCCTTCATGACCACAGCCTTTTTTTTTTTTCTTCATTTTTTGCACCCATGCTATATTCCACATTTTAGGCCTGAAAATTACTTAAAACCCCCCAAACATGATATATTTTCTGAAAGCCAAGACCCGGTAGAATAAAATGGCGGCAGTTGCAAATTTTTATGCTGCACGATATTAGCGCGACTCCCTAACAAACCACAAAACTTAGTGAAAAATGCACATACTATAAATGCCCCAAACACAATAAAATACCCATTAAAATAAAATATAAAAGACGAGGTGACAACGAGTAAATAGATACCCAACATGCCCAGGTTAAAAATTGTGTGCGCCCCGTTAAAATGCAACAAGTTTCAGTACCCAAAAAAGTATGTAGACGGCGCTTTAAAAGCCCCCCACAGGTCATCAGTTTAGAGATACGCGTAAATACTGGCCTGAGAATTATTTATCTCACTCCGGCGTGCGTGGAGATACCCAACATGTGTGGTGCGAATGAGCACTTAACATTAAAGATCAACTCCAGGCATGTCAAAAATGAACCCTTGCAGTGGGGCTACCCCTGCGCTGCAAGGGTTAATCTTTTACATGCCCGGAGCTGACCCTTAATGTCAATTCAGAAGACATTTTTAATCTATTTAAATCTGCAGTCCCATTATAATAATCACTGGCGATCCTGCCACAGAGGTCCTTGTTCAGGCACTTCCTGTTTTAGGGTGGCAACACTTTGCCCTGCCTTCCAATTCTGCTCCAGGATTGTCACCCTGTTTCATTATTTGCTGTGCGGCTCATTACGGAGACTACAAGCGACCATTTCAACACACATTACACAGACATAGTCCACTGTTGTCACCAGTAAGAAACCCGTCCTTGGAAATGCCATGCAGCCATCGCTGAAGTCAGGAGCGTCCCGAGGTCGGGTGTCACCCGGTCTCTAGACCGGGCGACACCCCGGCGTGTTGTCAGCGTTGTGACGTCACCTTGCGCATTCGCGACCATCATATTGATATTCGGAAAGCGTTATCCAGGGGCGTCCTGAGGCTGGGCGTCACCCGGTCTCCGCTCCGCCGTGATGTCATCGAGCATGCGCGACCATCTGATTGATGCCTGCCGGCGGCCATCTTGGTGATGGACGCCGGCAGAGAGAGGAGGGGACGTTTGCTAGGCGGGATGAGGTATAACGCCGGGTGACCCTCCTCTCTCCTGACACTGTCGGGCTCTCAGTCCATAACCGAGTGCCCGACTTCTTAGAGGGGGTGTCACCCCTGCAATGGTGACACCCGGGTGCGGGCCGCACCCCCCGCACCCCCCTTGTGACTCCACTGCTGAAGTGCATGTAGGCAGCAAGGGGCTGCAAAGCGGCTGCAGGAGTTCAGCAGCACCGAGAGGTCACAAAGGAGAAAAAAAGAGGCGAACGCAAGAATTCTATTTTTAAACAATGACAAATGCTCACAACTTCTCTTACAATAAACCGCCGCTGACATTGAACAAAAAAAAGTATGATTAGCCTATTACTAACATCAGTGTCCACGGTGAAGGCGGACGGAGCGATCACAGGGCTCCGATGTCTCCTTTCCTCCCACACCAGCGTGTGATTGACCATAAATGGCAAGCGAGTTGGAATTTTCGGTTTGTTTGTTGAGGCGCGGTTGCTTGGGTTACCGTGTCTGAGTCACGCAAGGGGGACACCCTCTGTCATTAGTAATCTGCACAGACAGGCGGCTTGTAGAAGAGCAGCCACTGTTCGCTCACAGACACCACAACGCTCGGGGTTGTCAAAGTTCCCCGCGCTGCACTCGTTACAGGATCTAGAAGTTTCTCTTTCAGTTCGATAGCAGAGTGTGATTTCCCCTAAAAGAACTGTCAGGACTCCAAAGCTTCTATAGTCAGCAATGTATAAGAGTTCATCCTAAAAATAATATATATTTAGATCAGTGGTTCTCAACCTGTTTTATCTCAGGACCCACATTTGTTCTTGGTCATTAAAGGAGAACTATGAGGCAGTGGCGGAACTACTGCCGGTGCGGGCAGTGCTGCCGCACCGGGGCCTGAGCCTACGGGGGGTCCAGTATCCATTCAAACACAGCCCAGGGGCAGAGATGGGGGGGGCCCGTTGGTGTCGGTTACCATCGGATCGGTATGCGGCGAGCCCCCCATCTCTGCGCTGGGAGTGTCCATTGTGAGCTAAAGCAGAGACACAACGGCACTCCAAATTTGCAAAATACGTCTATTTATTGACGTGCATCATGGTAAAAAACAACGAACGTTTCGGGGTCACAAAGGATCCCCTTCATCAGGTAAAACATACAGAGTGTCCATTGATCACATTGGCTGACGGGCCCCCTCTGCGCCAGGAGTATCGGGTCTTTCCGGCACTCCCAGCGCAGAGACGAGGGGGGCCGGGACGGGTCAGGAAAAGGGGAACCTACTCAATATTAGGGGGTGTCACCCAGATACCACAGCATACCTTCAGAGGTCTAGTGTAGTCTATGCCTGGACGGGTCAGGAAAAGGGGAACCTACTCAATATTAGGGGGTGTCACCCAGATACCACAGCATACCTTCAGAGGTCTAGTGTAGTCTATGCCTGGACGGGTCAGGAAAAGGGGGACCTACTCAATATAAGGGGGGGTCATCCAGATACCACAGCACACCTTCAGAGGTCTAGTGGGGTCCATGCCTGGGTGGGTCAGGAAAAGGGGAACCTACTCAATATTAGGCGGGTGGTCATCATGTTATGGTTGATCAGTGTATACTGTACCTGTGAGTGAACACAGAACTCACAGACCTCCTATCACCGATCTTGGTTTAATAGGCAACCTTCAGATCCTCTTCCTTCACCTCGTAATTGTGCCATGACCTTAATTTTTTTCTAATGACATCTTTAGGTGGTTCATGCCACAGAAATGCAAGATCCAACAAGGGCCCGTACCCAGCAATTACCGAGCAGCAATAAAATATAAATGATGCTTAACAAGTTGCCCGCAGCGCGGTACATGGGAGTGGTGTTAAATACAGGTTAGTGGGCCGGGTACGAAATTGTCCTGGCACCGATAATGTGCGCTGAGAGACAAGAAGGAGGCGGAGCCAACCTGGGCAATGCAGATGAATGTGTCAAGGTGTAACGTGTCTGTTCTCGGGTCGGCTGGAACAAGCAGTGCAGACAAATGAATTATCTTGTTGTTGTGTGGCCTGCGGATGTTACATCGTATCCAGTTACCGCACCGCTTTATCCAGCGAGATCCCAGATAAGCATCCAAAAAGGAGAGAATTCCGGGGTCACTGCTCATGACAAAGAAATTCTTCCGAAAAAAGGAAGTTTGTGTAACATGTTTACTTCTCTTTATTTCCCGTTTCGTATTGAAGTAGATGCAAACCCCAAACTGCATGACATCTAATTCACACACATCGCACATCATAAACAATTGTCATTTTCTCCATATAATACTTGTCATCATTTGTTTCTCTGATTTGTCACATCTCAGTGCCGCTGATTTCCCACAGCCACTTCCACTTCCTGTCTACATGCACCCGAGCGATGGCTGCCTTGGCATTCCTCAGTTTCCTGATGGTGACAACAGTGGACCGTCTCTGTGTAATGTGTGCTGAAAGGGCCACTTCGGAAGCCCATGGGACAGGGTGACAACACAATGGCATGACTGGGAGACTGAGACAGGGAGTTGTTACCCCATAACAGGAAGTACCTTTATGGCAGGATCACCCGGGATCATTTTAACGAAATCTGCAGATTTACCAAGATGGAAAATAATTTTTGAAATGTGTTATATGAGATTTTTGGGGGTCGCATCTGTTTTTACCAAGCAGTCAGTTCAACAAGTAGGATTAGGACAAGTAGCAGGGTGCTAGTACTAGTGGAGTGCATTGCATGTTACCATAGGGGGGGAATGCTAGTGGAGTATGTTTTGGGGAAGGGGGTATGGCACGGTTGGCTTACCTCTGCCTCTGCCCGACGTTCTGCCCAGTTCACTGACATCACTGGTTTCCAGGAGCTGAGCGGGATTCTCTGGCCAGGGTGTCAAAAGCTGCTAAAAGCTCTTACTAACTTGGGACGCTCTGGCCGCAAGGGGGACCCCCACCCTGACCCTAAGAGATGCCACCTGAGGCCCTGGTTGTTATATATTTTGGTAGTTATATCAGTAGTTGGTATCGCTTTACTAACCTGGCCAGAATATTTTTTACCCGGCATTTAACCTGAGGTGTATACTCCATTACACAAATATACCCCTCCCCCCACACCCCTCTATCCTCCTCTAGATCATGTCCCAGCATTCTTATACCTTCTTATAACAGAACAGCTTCTATTGCTCCATATTATATCATCGCCAGGCTTGAAAATTCCATGCAGGGAGGGGTAGCTTCTTGGCGGTCAGTTCCTATTAACATAGACACACACCCAGAACTACATCTCCAAAAAGCCCTTTACCTACACGCGGGCTCTTGGGAGTCAAGGCAGCCGCATTGCTTTGCTGGAAAAGAAATCAATGGATACATGTGCAGAGGGGCACTAAGGCACAAAGGAGCGGGGGAATAGGTAGGGTTCTGTAGTCCAGCTGGCAACGCTGGTTGGGATTTCAGTGCAACAAAAGCACTGTGTTGTCAGCCCCAGCAGGAAGTGAGGAGCTCAATGGATTTCTAGCAGGTCATCAGATATTTTTTGCTGATGCAGCATTTTTTGCATGTGCATGTATACATTTTTTTTTATTTTTCCCAGGAGTGCATTTTATTATCCTTCTCTTAAAGGAGAACTATGGGGTCAGTGTTTTTCCCCATAGTTCTCCTTAGGGTAACGGGAGGACACAAACTAGCGTCCTCCCGTCACCCTAAGCTCAGTATACCGCGAGCTGCAGCTCATAGTATACTAAGACGCCGCAGCTGGAGCGGATCCCGACATCGATGTCGAGATCCGCCCAGCTGCGTGAGTGACAGCTGGCTCTTCCTATCTAGAGGCAGAGCCAGCTGTACCCGCCCCCTCCCCCGTCCTTTCCGCCAGTCAGCGCTGGTGGATCGGAGCAGGGAATCCTGCCCCTCCCCTGTCACGGCAGAGAGCCGTGACAGGATCGAGAGGTGAGCGAACGCCGGTATGTGTTCGCTCACCTCCCGATCTACTGAGCCGACCTGTGACAATTTCATTGTCACAGGTCGGCTAGAACTATGAGGTGAGTGAAAAGCACCCACCTCATAGTTCTCCTTTAATGTGGAGCGGACAGCATGTCACCAATATCTCTCCGAACAATTATATCAAACTGTTTACGGCCAAAGTAACAGGTTCTTGTGAAGCTGTTTACAATAGGAATTGAATTCATTAAATTGGGCTCCCTCTATGGCTCTTCCCACACCTAACAGCGGTGACTCCCTCTGAAAGTATGTGAACAGCCCATCGGAGAATGTTTTATTGGAGCTCTCAGAATTCTATTTGGGTTGTCTGTGTTTTCTTTGTGCCAAGGTGCTTGTTTTCACAGTTCTGAGAACAATGAATATAGCCAGTGATCCGGGTACCTGTCTGACAGCTTTCTTTCACCATGTTGATATCAGAGTTGGAGTAACGCCAGCTAGGAGAACGACGCCTCCCAGTATTCAGTAGTTGTAGGTAATATAGATGTAGGCTTCATTGGTAAGAAAGTGGAAAAGTACTCGTCCTGGACAGAACGGGAGGCACCTAAACACGACTACCTAAACTGACAAAATAAGGGATGAGTACGGGGTGAGTACTTATGCAGCAAGTAGTACAGAAAAACAGAAAACACAGCTTTGTACAGCAAACAATTCAATAAGTTATCAATATCATAGTGACAACTCATCCACCGGCATATGCCGTTTTGTACAAGTACACCATATGGTCAGGTGATGTAGACACCTGACCATCACGGCTATATTGCTGAAAGTATGTGAACCTTCCTCCAAATGATGGAGTTTAGGTGTTTCCAGTGAAGGGTCCAGTTAATACTACATCACACAAAGACATTTTAGGCCATTCCATTCTTGTGCTAACAGCTTGTTAAAGGTCCTTTTTTTGTCCCACCATGACTGTCCCCTGTGTACAAAGCCAGCTCCATAAAGACATGGTGTGAGCAGTTTGGTTTGGAGGAACTTTAGTGTTCTGCACAGAGCCCTGACGTCAACCCTACTGAACATAACTGTCCCCTGTGTACAAAGCCAGCTCCATAAAGACATGGTGTGACCAGTTGGGTGAGGAGCAACTGAAGTGTCCTGCACAGAGCCCTGACGTCAACCCTACTGAACATGACTGTCCTCTAGATACACAGCCAGCTGCATAAAGACATGGTTTGACCAGTCTGGTGTGGAGGAACTCAAGTGTCCAGCACAGAGCCCCGACCTCAATCCTACTGAAAAAGAATTGGAGCACCAATTGTGAGCCAGGTCTTCTCACCCAACATCAGAACCTCACAAATACTCTTTTGGTTGAATGGGCACAGATTTTCACAGGCACCCTCAAAATCTGCTGGAAAGCCTTCCAAGAGGAGTGGAGGCTTCTACAGTTGTAAAGGGGAGACAACCTCATTTTAATTTCCAAGCTCCATAAAGACATGGTTTAACCAGCTTGCTATGGAGGAACTTGAGTGTCCTGACCTCAACCCTACTGAACATCATTGGGATTAATTGGAACGCTGATTGTGAGCCAGGTCTTCTCATCCAACATAATTTCCTGACCTCACAAATGGGCACAAATTCCCGCAGACACTCTCCAAAATCCTGTGGAGTGTAGTGAAGGCTGTTATAGGTGTAAATTTTGGAATGGGATATCCAATTAGCTCATATAGGTGTGATGGTGAAGACATAGTTTGATGAGTTAGCTGTGGAAGAACTCGAGCGGTCTTCTCATTCAACATCAGTACCTGACCACACAAATAGTTGCAGCTTTCCACAAATACCCTCCAAATTTGGGTGAGAAGTCTTCCCAGAAGAGTGGAGGATCGTATTGACACAGAGGGGAACCAACTCTATATTAATGACCATGGCTTTGGATTGGGATGTCCAACAAGCTCATATAGGCGTGATGGCTAGCTGTCCAAAAACATATGGTGCTGAGGCAGGTTTTTTTTAGTTTAGGTCAGGGAGTGGAGAACAAAAGCACAGTAAAACTCTCTATACGAGTACAATCATCCTTTCTAGTGATACGAACTGGCCAGTTTATTGGGCACCGGCCTTCTGTAAGCTCAGGGGCCCAGCGGCCACCTGAACCACCTTCATTATTATTATTATATAGGATTTATACACTGAGTGGCCAGATTATTGTGACCGCCTGACGTTTGTAGGCAAATTAGCTATAATTTGGCGCTGAAGTTGCTAGAGGGCCAGACCATTATAAATAGGGAAGCAGGTTAGTTACCACGACAGTAGAAGTGATTTGTTTCTGAAGATACGGGGAAACAACACGATTTAACAGCCTTTGAACGTGGGATGATTGTTGGCGCTCAGAGCCATGGAGCGAGTATCAGCAAAACAGCAGAATTTGTTAAATGTTCAAGAGGGGCTCATTGTTAAAGTGTTTAAAGACCGGACTGTCAGCCAAAAATCTGGGTCTGAACGTGCGAATTGTGGCCGTCAGCGACTAGTCAATGTTAGGGCAGAACGGGGGAGGGGCAAGACTGGTACAAGACAACAGAAGGGCAACAGTGCCGTGTCAGATTCCTCGCATCACCTTTCACCATCTCGTGGAGTCACGAGGCGGCCCAACAAAGTACTGATGGGGTGGTCATAATAATCTGGCCACTCACGGTATAGCGCCAACAGTTTGCGCAGCACTTTACAATATAAGGAAGACATTACAATCACAATGCAATTCAAGACAAGATGGTAAGGAGGGCCCCGCCCTTGAGGGCTTACATTCTAAAAGGGAGGGGCAAGTGATACATGAGGAGGGAGCTGTATGGGGATGAATCGTTTGAGAACGTGATGGTTCAGTGGTTAGGTTGAGGTGGGATAGGCTTCCCTGAAGAGATGAGTCTTAAGGGATCGCCTAAAGGCAGTCAAGGTGGGAGATAGACGGACAGGTTGGGGTAAAGAGTTCCAGAGGATGGGAGAGACTCTAGAGAAGTCCTGGAGGCGAGTATGGGAGGAGTTGACAAGGGAGCTGGAAAGCAGGAGGTCTTGGGATGAGGTATACAAGGTATCCTGTCTCTGGATACAAGGTCATATATGATCATGGTTAGGGTATAAATACAGCTCGTACACCTAGAAAATGTGTTCTGCTCCGGAAGATCCCTTAAGGTATTTTTTTTTACATTTTAGACTCAATCCCCTTTTTGCTGATTCATTCCGTGTGAGAGAGTGCAGGCCTAGTTCAGCATCATCCCACTCGTTCTTTGCAAGGTTTGTATCAAGGCTCTGAATCCATCATATTTGATTCATGGACATCGGGTCTTTATTGCTTATGTTCCAGTATAACTCCAAATTGTTTATATTAAGTGGGATCATAGTCGCGGCATCATGATCCCATCAAATACAATTTAGTGTGCAATCAATCTCACAAACATTCGGATCTGCAAAGGGAAATGTAATCATATTCCTTCTTGCAAACTGTTGTTTCAACAGCATTACTGGAAGTGAAAAGAGTGCCCTGAGTTTGTGCAAGAACTACCAGCTAACCAGCTCAACACTAGAGGTAAGTTCAGGACTGCATGAGGAACTAGAGGGAAATAGATGAAGCAACTCAGTCTATCAGGGCAAGGAAAGCACCTGAATAGGCTAGGTTAGAACAAGAGACACTGTGTGTTATAGAAAGGTATGAGGAGATACATGTAATAATGAAACACGGGGCATTGTGTCTAGGGTTGCCGCCTTTTCTTCAAGCGAAACCTGAACAATCTAGCGCTGCGTGAAATTATTTTGGGAGAATATACAGGAGATAGAGCGAGGAGAGAATTAGTTAGGAAGCCTTACACGGACCGCCAATGTAGCGGAGGTATTCTCAGTGACCGCCAATGTAACAGAGGCATATACACTGGCCAGCAATGTAACGGAGGTATATACACTGACCAGCAATGTAACGGAGGTATATACACTGACCAGCAATGTAACAGAGGTGTATATACACTGGCCAGCAATGTAACGGAGATATATACACTGACAAGCAATGTAACTGAGATATATACACTGACCAGCACTGTAACGGAGGCATATACACTGACCAGCAATGTAACGGAGGTATATAAACTGACAAGCAATGTAACTGAGGTATATACACTGACCAGCAATGTAACGGAGGTATATAAACTGACCAGCAATGTAACGGAGGTATATACACCGACCAGCAATGTAAGGGAGGTATATAAACTGACCAGCACTGTAACGGAGGTATATACACCGACCAGCAATGTAAGGGAGGTATATAAACTGACAAAGATATATACACTGACCAGCAATGATAATGAGATAAAGAAACACTGACCAGCAATGTAACAGAGGTATATACACTGACCAGCAATGTAACGAGATATATACACTGACCAGCAATGTAACAGAGATAAAGAAACACTGACCAGCAATGTAACAGGGGTATATACACTGACCAGCAATGTAACTGAGGCATATACACTGACCAGCAATGTAACGGAGATAAAGAAACACTGACCAGCAATGTAACGGAGGTATATACACTGAGCAGCAATGTAACGGAGGTATATACACTGATCAGCAATGTAACGGAGATAAAGAAACACTGACCAGCAATGTAACGGAGATAAAGAAACACTGACCAGCAATGCAACGGAGGTATATACACTGATCAGCAATGTAACAGAGGTATATACACTGATCAGCAATGTAACGGAGGTAAATACACTGATCAGCAATGTAACGGAGGTATATACACTGACCAGCAATGTAACAGAGGTATATACACTGACCAGCAATGTAACGGAGGTATATACACTGACCAGCAATGTAACGGAGGTATATACACTGACCAGCAATGTAACGGAGGCATATACACTGACTAGCAATGTAACGGAGATATATACACTGACCAGCAATGTAGCAGAGATATATACACTGACCAGCAATGTAACGGAGGTATATACACTGACCAGCAATGTAACGGAGGTATATACACTGACCAGCAATGTAACGGAGGTATATACACTGACCAGCAATGTAACGGAGGTATATACACTGACTAGCAAGGAGGTGCAGAATTTGCATATCAATTAACCATGATATCTACATATAAATGAGCCACAGCTTATTATGTAAATAGCACCACCAATTCATATGTAAATATCACAGTCGAGCCTAATTTCAGTGAGGGGCAGGCAGTAGCCCCTATCCTATTTTTGGTTGCCCCTGTTTGCCTGACATCTTGTGTCCGGGTTTCAGCTGCCATGAAACCCGGACACAGCATTCAAAACCGGGACTGTCCGGGTGAATCCTGGACAGGTGGCAATCAGAATTGTGTCTAACAAAGAGCTACTTGTAACAAAGAGGCATCAAGCACCATACATAACAGAGAAGTGCGAGGCACTTTGTGTAATACAGACGTCATTAAGATATTATAAAGCAATGCATGCAACAGAGAGATGTGAAGCACTGCCTTAAAAAGAAAATTTAAGTCAATGAACAAAATAGAGAAGTAAAAGACAGTATATTTATGAAAGAGGAAGGAAGCACTGTATATTGCAGAAAGCATGAGGCACTGTGTGTTATTAGCATAAGGCACTGCGCTAAAAAGTGAGGCATGAAACACCGCAAGCAATGAGGTGGTATAAAGCACTGCGTGGCACAGAGAATAGTCAGTGCATTTGGTGGAGAGATGTAAGGCACAACATGTAGCAGAAGTATGAAAGGTTGACTCTGATTTACTAAAGGAACTGAGCATTTTCTTGAATTTTCACAAAGCAAAGTGAATTTCCAGTTAGCTTAGTGGATGAGGAAATTCACTTTGCAAAGAATACTTAATTACACGCACAATAAAAAACAAATTAAAAAAAAGGATTTTTGCTTGCGCATGATTGGCTGTTGGATGTCAGCACAGCCTCCCCATATGTAATAAGCTAGAAGAAAATTTCCTTGGAAAGTGAAAGTTCACTTTGCAAAGTAACCATGCTCCATTCCTTTAGTAAATCTACCCCGGTGTGTGTAAATGAAAGGCATGAGTCACTGCATGTAGAAGTATGAGACACTGCATATAAATAGGAGGGATCAGTCACTGCATGTAGTAGTATGTATGGGGCACTGTGTATATATGAGAGGCGTGAATCACTGCATGTAGAAGAAGTATGGGACACTGTGTATATATGAGAGGTGTGAATCACTGCATGTAGAAGAAGTATGGGACACTGTGTATATGAGAGGTGTGAGGCAATGCATGTAGAAGAAGTATGGGACACTGTGTATATATGAGAGGCGTGAATCACTGGATGTAGAAGTATGGGACACTGTGTATATATGAGAGGTGTGAGTCACCGCATGTAGAAGAAGTATAGATAATACGAAATCACCTGCACTCCATAAAGGGGCGTATTTACCACGAGGCAAACTAGGCGTTTGCCTAGGGCGGCACCTTCCAGGGGGGCAGCCGTAGTCAAACGCCTTGTTCAAACGCCGTAGTCAAACACCTATGTTGTGAAGAGGAGGGGCGAGCCGGAGCCCGTCTGTGTGTAGGAGTAGAGGGCGGCTTGCCTGCTTGTGAAGAGGGTGGGAGGACGAATGGAGCCGGACAGCGCAGCCGACGTATGGGAAAGAAGAAGTATGGGACACCATCTGTAAATGAGAGGCGTGAGTCACTTCATGTGGAAGTATGGGACACTGTATATAAGCGAGAGGCATGAGTCACTGCGTGCAGTATAGAAGCCTGATGTGTTGCTTGTAGAAAAAAACCAAACTTGTAACTTTTAGCAGAAAGGTGGAACATAAAACCTAACATCTGGCCCCAAAGAATATGAACAATTATTAAACTGAGATTCTCAAGTTCACTCCTCCCTGACCTAGACCTATGGTAGGGGGACCCTCCAGTAAAGTACATACAGTGAGACATGCTATTAATTCACAATGTCTAAAAATCAAGAAGTCCATTTGGGTTCCGGATTAAGGAAAAAAAAGTGTAAATATAACTTCTGTACGTAAAAGGAAGAAATTATATAATTCACACGTCATGCCCATTACACACTTGTCATGTGATCAGAGGATTTGGTAGAATGCATTGACGCCTTTTCTGGAGCATTGTGTGGGTAGCTGTGATTTCCATGATGTGTGACTCAAGTTCCAACACATTGCTCCCCTTATGTTCCTGATGTCAGACGATAACGATTCTCACAACCTATTAATTAGACCTTTTCCCTTACAAGATGTTCTGCAAATTACGTTTGTTGCCGCACGTAGCAAGAAAAAACAATGTCATTATATATTAGAAGAGAAACATGTAATATTGTTACGGGAATAATGTATTAGATAACGGGAATAACAATTATCAAATATTTGTCTAGTACGGTGAAAAAACAGAATATTAAAAATGGTTTTCTGCACTACCAGTATACACTACAGGGCAAAGGTTTGTAGACACCTGACCAACCTGACCATCAGACCTATATAAGAGTGTTGGTCATCCCATCCCATATGGAGTCCCATCCCAAAACCATGACCATTAATATGAAGTCCCATACCAAAACCATGGCCATTAATATGAAGTCCCACCCCCATGGCCATTATTATGGTGTCCCACTCCCCCATGGCAATTAATATGAGGTCCCATTCTAAAACCATGGCCATTAATATGGAGTCCCATCCCAAAACCATGACCATTAATATGGAGTCCCATCCCGAAAACCATGGCCATTAATATGAAGTCCCACCCCATGGCCATTAATATGGTGTCCCACTCCCTCATGGCAATTAATATGAGGTCCCATCCTAAAACCATGGCCATTAATATGGAGTCTCACCCAAGGCCATTAATATGAAGTCCTGTCTTAAAACCATGGCCATGAATATGGAGTTCCATCCCCTATTGCCATTACTATGAAGTTGCTCCCCCATGGCCATTAGTATGGAGTTGGTCCTTCCAACATGGCCATTAATATGGAGTTTCCCCCTTCCCATGGCCATTAATATGGTGTCCCATTCCCCCATGGCAATTAATATGAGGTCCCATCCTAAAACCATGGCCAATAATATGGAGTCTCACCCCCATGACCATTCATATAAAGTCCCATCCTTAAACCATGGCCATTATTATACAGTTCCACCCCTCATGGTCATTAATTTGGAGACCCATCCACCCCATGGCCTTCACTATGCAGTTGCTCCCACATGGCCATTAATATGGAGTTATCCCTCCTTTGTTGCTATAATGGCCTCCATCCTTCTCTGTAGGCTTTGCACAAGATTTTGGAGTGTGTCTTTGGAAATTTGTGTCCATGCAGCCAAAACAACATTTGTGAGGTCAGGTACTGATATTGGATGAGAAGACAAAGCTAACAATCGATATTCCAATTAATTTCAAAGGAGTTCAGTTGGGTCAAGGATAAGGCTCTGTGCATACCACCCGAGTTCCTCTATATTAAAAAAATCCAACCATTCCATGCAGGAACAGAAAACAGGTCTATACTTTCATGTAGCCATCCCCATGCAGGAGGGACTCTTCCACAATGTTGTGTAGCCAGCCCTGTGCAGGAGGGACTCTTCCACAATGTTGTGTAGCCATCCCCATGCAGGAGGGACTCTTCCACAATGTTGTGTAGCCAGCCCTATGCAGGAGGGACTCTTCCACAATGTTGTGTAGCCAGCCCTATGCAGGAGGGACTCTTCCACAATGTTGTGTAGCCAGCCCTATGCAGGAGGGACTCTTCCACAATGTTGTGTAGCCAGCCCTATGCAGGAGGGACTCTTCCACAATGTTGTGTAGCCAGCCCTATGCAGGAGGGACTCTTCCACAATGTTGTGTAGCC